>NC_092371.1:160383412-160683412 GCF_030028105.1 Mobula birostris
GGCCCAGAAAGCGACTACAGTGGTGAAGGTGTTATAAGAGAAGTACTTTGTTCATTATGGCCTTCCCCGGCGGATCCACAGTGATCAGGGACGGGACTTCGAGAGCAGGCTTATCCATGAATTGCTGGATATGCTTGGGGTTGAAAAGTCCAGAACCACCCCCTATCACCCGCAGGGTGATCCTCAACCCGAGAGGTTTAACCGGACCCTGCTGGACATGCTCGGCACCTTGGAGATTGGACAGAAGAGTAAGTGGAGTCAGCATATTGCCCATTTGGTTCATTGTTACAATTGTACTCGCAATGATGCTACGGGGTACTCGCCCTACTATCTGATGTTTGGACGGGAAGCGAGTTTGCCCATTGATCTGTGTTTTGGGACTGAAGCGGGGGAAATACCTTTGAAGCCATGTCTGAAGTACGTGTCCGATATGAGGAGAGAGTTGAAAAGGGCGTACGAGTTGGCTGAGGCGGCAGCCACCAAGCAGAACCAGTGGAATAAAAGGAGGTATGATCAGAAGGTAAAGTTCGTCCAGCTATTGCCGGGAGACTGAGTCCTTATCCGGAATTTAGGACTACAGGGTAAGCACAAGTTGGCGGACCGTTGGGCAACCACCCCGTATGTGGTAGAGAGTCAGATGCCGAATGTCCCGGTTTACCGGGTGAGACCCAAGGATGGGAAGGGGCCTGTCAAGGTACTCCATCAGAACCACCTGTTGCCTCTGGGTCGAGAGGTGAAGATGGACCCAGAGCCCGAATGGGAGTTTACTCCTATTACGAGGACTTTGCGAGGGCGCGGGGCGCGGGAAGAGCCCGCTGCGAAGGAGACGGGGCCGGTCCCCACCTCGAAAAGGGACATGTCATCGGAAGATGATGATTCGGACGTGTGGTACCTGCTTCCGTTCGCTGATTCCCTGGTGCCAGGAGAAGAGACTCTTGGCCCTTCCATCACAGAGTCAGGGGAACCGAGGGAGGGTGTTGCAGAGCCGCCTGTATTACAGCCGGGATTGGGGGAGGAGAGGGTGGAGGCAGAACCCGAGCCAGAGGGCTCACAGGGGCAGAGGGATCCCAGTGAAGGGGAAGGTCCAACAGATAGGCTCGAGGGGTCAACTGGGGCGTCTGAACAGGGAGAGTCAGCAGAGGAAGTACAGAGGCCTCAGAGGAGTAGGCATCCCCCGGAAAGACTCACTTATATAGCGCTGGGAGAGCAGGGTGTGATCTCTATTGCCCTGCAAAGTTATGTCACTGCGTTATGCACCTGGGTTGGGTTTTGTGTTTTACAAGGAGCACTGGTGAACTCTGTTAACGTCATGAGGGCATGACTTTTTGAGGTGGGGGGAGAGTGTATGGGGTCTTTCTTTTGTTACATTTAAAATGGCGATTTTGTTATGTTAATCTGGGGAATGTGGCTTTGTTGTGTTTTAACGCTGCAGAGAGTTTGCGCTAACAGTTTGTTTTACTTTAAAATGAGATAGCAGCCTTCTATTAGCCAATGGGTGGTTATGTATCGTTTTGTTTTCGGATGCCATGCTGTATGATATGACTGTGGACTGAGTTTTGGCGGGGAGTCGGGGGAGAGACGAGGAGGACGGCGGATGTGCGGAGAGGCTCCAGTCGATCACTCAGGGTGGTCCCGAGCCGTGAGGCGACGGAATTCGGGTGGTCGTCTGACGTCGAATTGAGCTTCAACGGTAGCGCGCGAAGAACTTGGACTTTGATAAGTGTTGGCGCCTTTTTTTTTCCATTACTTTCCTCTCTGTATCAAATGCATATTAATGTCATAGAATTAGTAATATCTATAAAGTGTATTTGTTAAAATTTACTGGGTGTGCTGGCTGATGATTGATGTTTGTGATTGATTCGGGCGGCGACTGACCCTGAGGGGAGTGTTGAAGCAGGTGCTGGGCGGGATTTCCCCTAGACATACACAAGCCAATATAACAGAACGTTACAGATGTATAACATAATTGGCCAGGTCAATTGGTTGGATTTGGATATTCAGTGATGATATTCTTCACATAGAGGATGCAGGAAATCTAAACTTTGCCCTAAATGTTGTTTGGACTGCTGGTAAATAGAAGGGTTCAAAACTGTGATGATGGATTTTTGGTTAGCAAGAGTAATAGGATTAATGAATTGTGGAATGAACTTGAGGGGATGAATAATTAGGACTTCTCTGTGAAGGTTCTGTAAAGTGCTTCAGGTAGAACGCTTTCCCAATACAGAAACAAGGCTCAGTTTCTGTTGCCACCAAATTTGGTCCCATTTGAGTAGAAACATTTCTGTCCACTTGGCATTAGCTATTTACTACTTATTCCACTAGATTAATGTGAACCATTATGCTATGTGTGAACACTGCCAGAAACATATCCTAATACAGAATTAAACGTTTAAGGCTGAGGAACTTAAATGAAAACAAGTGGTTGCAGTTAGGTTTCAATCAACTGCATTTCACCTCACTAAGATATTAGTAATACTGGACAATGTTAAAATTGCACAGTGCAATTAAACCTTGGACTAGATTTAACTTGATTGCTATAGAGTACTTTTGACTTGCAGCCCTTGATTATGGCTTTCTTGTCCATTTGCTTAACTTTTGTTAATTCTTTATCCTGCATTCTTCTTTTTGTCCAATTGAATAACAAACCCAGGAGAAAGAAGCAGGGCTCTGGCTGAGTAAATTCCAAGAAGTTCCGTCACTTCACTTCCCATCTCAACTCATCCTCTTGACGATGGTCGATGTCCCACTGCCCCTGTTGTTGTTCCTCGCCGCACCTTGTGATGCATCGGATGGCAATCTTGCGGTTTCTTAGCATTTGTCTGGTTTTTTTTATGAGGCTGAGATGCTAGATGTTCAATCCAGCACAGATAGAAGCACAGAATGAACTGGTCAGATTCAAACCCGGGACCACTCACATTGAAGTCCAGTGTGGATGCCACTACACCACCAGCTATCCCATATTACTTAAGAACTTCTAACTGAATAAGTTTGAAGAACATAACAAACCAATCATCATGTTTTAAATTGTCCCATTATTTTATCCCCTGCCCTATTCAGACTCATGCTGGACATTGATGGTCAAACCCTTAGGGAATCCAAAGCACTCCTGAAGCCTTTGGAACTTTTTACTAAGCAATCACTTTCAAAATAGCATACTTCATCACCTCAGAACCCTCTCCACCATCAGATTTCTGAACGGACAATGAACCAACCCATAAGCACCAACTCTCTATTTTTGCTTTTAGCATTACTTACTTAATTTAAAATTTTAATAAACATATATTTCTTATTATAATTTAGAATAATTTTTAATGTAACATACTGCACTGCTGCCACAAAGCAGCAAATTTCATGATATATATCAGTAATATTAAACCTGATTCTGATTCTGAAAGGGCTTTATAACTGCTGAAGGAGATTTGGAGCATCATTACTGTTAAAAAGTCAAAAAAATGAATGCCAATGTCATATCAGGCTAAAGTCCATAAACTGCATTGAAATAAATAACTATGTTATCGGATGTTATTGTAGGGTGAGGCATAAGTATCAGTTGGGATAATTGATTAAACAACTTTGCTTCTGTTTTAAAACCGCAAACACAAGGAAATCTGCAGATGCTGGAATTTCAAGCAAGGTACATAAAAAGTGCTAGTGAACGCAGCAGGCCAGGCAGCATCTATAGGAAGAGGTACAGTCGACATTTTGGGCCGAGACCCTTTGTCAGGACTGACTGAAAGAAGAGATAGTCAGAGACTTGAAAGTGAGAGGGGGAGGGGAGGGGGAGATTCAAAATGATAGGAGAAGACAGGAAGGGGAGGGATGAAGCTAAGAGCTGGAAAGTTGATTGGCAAAAGGGATATGAGAGGATCTTGGGACGGGAGGCCTAGGAAGAAAGAAAGGGGGAGGGCGGAATCCCAGTGGCATCCCATTCCCATTCTGATATGTCTATCCACGGCCTCCCCTACTGTCAAGATGAAGCCACACTGGGGTTGGAGGAACAACACCTTATATTCTGTTTGGGTAGCCTCCAACCTGATTGCATGAACATTGACTTCTCTAACTTCTGTTAATGACCCACCTCCTCTTTGTACCCCATCCATTATTTATTTATTATTATTATTATTATATATATTTTCCCTCTCTCTTTTTCTCCCTCTGTCCCTCTCACTATACTCCTTGCCCATCCTCTGGGATTTTCCCCTCCCCCTTTCTTTCTCCCTAGGCCTCCCATCCCATGATCCTCTCATATCCCTTTTGCTAATCAACTGTCCAGCTCTTGGCTCCATCCCTCCCTCTCCTGTCTTCTCCTATCATTTTGGATCTCCCCCTCCCCCTCCCACTTTCAAATCTCTTACTAGCTCTTCTTTCAGTTAGTCCTGACGAAGAGTCTCGGCCCAAAACGTCGACTGTACCTCTTCCTATAGACGCTGCCTGGCCTGCTACGTTCACCAGCAGTTTTATGTGTGTCGCTTCTGTTTTATTTTTTTTTTATTTTCCTGTAAATGCCTGCAAGAAAATGAATCTCAAATGTAGTATATGGTGACATATACTTACTTTGATAATAAATTCACTTGGAACTTTGAACTTGAGTTCAAAACTCTAGAATAAGGCCATAACATTCTGATTGAAAGGTAACACTACCACCAAATGGCCTATGGATTGCAATCACCACCTCAGAACAAGTTCATTATTATTTTATAAATGAGTGCAAATCCGAGAACTTAATTCACCAATGTTTGGTGAAGCCAGATTTGACAATGACTTCCCTTTTCTTGCTTTTCCATGGTTCATTCCCAACATGCTCAAAGGATTATCCTTGCTCCAGAACAACATTTTAGTTTAACAAAGCCACTTGTCTCATAATTACGAGATATCAATTTCTCCACTTATTCTTAACTGCTGAGTGTCATTCCCAGTCCTCTCAGAATTAGTTCATCAGATGATCATGTAACATTTCTACAAAATGTTGCAATGTTGAAGGCTCAGAGGTGGAGAGAAGAGCAACTTTAAATTCCTAGGTGTTAATATACATGAGGACCTGCCCTGGACTGAGCATGTAAGTGCAATTGTGAAGAAAACAGGGCAGCACCTCTACTTCCTTAGGAGTTTGTGGAGATTTGGCATGACATCTAAAACTTTGACAACTGTCTTTTGATGTGTAGTGGAGAGTGTATTGACCAGCTGCGTGGGAAAAACAATACCTTTGAATGCAAAATACAACAAAAAGTAATAGATTTGACCTAATACGGGGTAATGCCCTGCCAACCATTTGCACATCTACATGAAAAGCTGTTGTAGTAAAGCAGCATCCATCGTCAGAGATCCCCACCACCCAGGTCATGCTCTCTTCTCACTGCTGCCATGAGGTACAAGGTACAAGAGCCTCAGGACTCGCACAACTAGGTTCAAGAAGAGTTAGTACCCCTCAACCATCAGGCTCTTGAATAATAGGGGATAATTACACGCTGACTTCAGTTCTTTGCGGGAATGGGACCCGCTGTTGTGGTCTCACAATTGGCTGCTATTCGATATACCAAGGACATGGACTAGAAGACTAGCACACCTTCAGAGTTCTGGGATTTCATGACTCTGGAGGTGGGCAGACTTGAGGTTGGTGCCTCTGTGGGAAATCGGTGTGTTGTGGGAGACAGAAGATCAAAAGCAGCAAGCTAGCTGCTGGCTTTGTGCTCAGAGACCCGAGTTCTTTGGGCATAGAGCTCAGAAAAAGCGATGCATCAGACTTTTAACATCGTAAACCAGCAAGTTATTTGTTATGTCTCACTTCTCGCTGTGAAATGAAGACACGTCTTTTTCCCTTATTAGGGGCAGACAGAGAGCGAGGGAGAGCCTGTGGGTGAACGAGTTGTCTTTGGGGTACAGCAAGCCTGTGTCTTTACTGATGCTTTGCTGCACGCCTGAGTGCTTGGTGGGGGAGGGGCAATCATTGCTTTGCTGCTGCTTACACGTGGAAGGGGGGAGTGACTTAGGGTTCGAACATTCAACTGACATTCATTCTTTGGGGCACTCTGTTTTCGTGGATGGTTACAAAGAAAAAGTATTTCAAGATGTATACTGTATATATTTCTCTGACATTAAATATACCTTTGGAACCTTGAAACCTTTGAATTACTGTACATTCAATTTCACCTGCCCCATCATTGAAATGCTGTCATAACCAATGATCTCACTTTCAAGGACTCTTTTTTTCTTATTATCTCATGTTCTTGGTGTTTATTGTTATTTATTTAGTTATTTATATTTTCATTTACACAGTTTGCTGTCTTCTGCACTCTGGTTGATCTTTCATTGATCCTGTTATAGTTACTATTCTATATGTAGCCCCCCTGGCCAGCCTCAGGGTCGCTCGGCTCACTGTCGTCTAGGAAAACAGCCCTCGGCCCCGCCAAACTGGGTAATCAGTTTGTGTAGATGTGGTGTGTTGTACCCCACCCCGCCCAAATAACAGATAATACACCAGATATGATTAAATGATTTACAGTTTATAGATATTACATATAATAGTTTGTTATAATATAGATCATGGTCCATCCTCTGTCTCTCTCTCCTGCCTTCTCCCCAAAAACCCGCGCATCACACTATCTTACAGACACACAGAAAGCATAACAACTATCCCAATTGGTTCATAACACCTTCTTATCAGTAACATGATCCAAACAAATTGCTAGTGGGAGGACTTTCTCAGCAGTTAACATAACAAAGAAGCCCTTTCAATTATAACATAACAAAGAAGCCATTTTAATTAGACTACGCAGTGACATAAAAAAATGAAACCCCTTACATATAGATTTGTTACATGAAAATAAATCTCAGTGTTGTATATGACGATTCTGTATTTGTGTACTTTGATCATGAGGTTTATTTTGAACTTTGAACATAGAACTATGAAATGTTGGTGAAGCCTTACTTGGAGTATTGTGTGTCATTCTGGTCAGCACAATATATGTAGGACATGATTAAGCTAGAGAAGGTGAAGCAAAGATTCACAAGATGTTACTGGATTGGAGGGCTTGAGTTGTAGTTGGATAAGTTGCATTAGTTTGCCATAGAGCAAAGGAGGCTTAGAGATGAAAGAAGTACATAAAATTATGAGAGGCACTGGTTGTCTGGATATCCAGCATCTGTGTCTAAAAATAAGGGACATAGGTTTTAGCTTAGATCGAGGAGAGTTAAGCTGTAGGGCCTGATTCTGTGCTATATGACTACATGTAAAATGAAATTTGGGTACATATCAGCCATAATTTAATTGAATGGGTTAGGTGGCTGAACAGTCTGCTTCTAATCAAATATCCTGCAATGACTGCCTCCAACTTCCATTGTTATGACAATGTGATTATTTGCATCAGCTCATGGAATAAGTTAATGAAGAGCAATCATCATAACTAGACCTCAGGCATATGGACATAAACATACAAATAATAGTAGTCCATGTCCAGATAGAACTGTTGCTGTGTTTATTGCAGTCATACACAATGTTCAACCTTAGATGCACCTTCCAAATCTCTTCATTCACTTAGTGTCTAATGCTTCCAAATGTAGAGCTCTCTCCTGTC
The DNA here is from genome assembly GCF_030028105.1 of Mobula birostris. NCBI lineage: Eukaryota > Metazoa > Chordata > Chondrichthyes > Myliobatiformes > Myliobatidae > Mobula > Mobula birostris. The sequence goes on from NC_092371.1 coordinate 160,390,984, forward strand.
TGTTGTCTCTACTTCATTAATTCTCCCTCACAGGCATAACTGCTCAATTTTCTTCTGTGTCTATTGTTGAAAATGGTAAGGTTTGTGCAACAGTATGTGCTCAGTGCCAAATGCTCTACCCGTATGGCTCAGGAGCACAGTGGGACTTTCAATACACATTTTGTGGAGATTTAGACTGGTAAGTAATAAGCATTTTGTTTTCTAAAACTGTAACAGATACTTAATCAGGAAGAAAATTAAAGATCTCCTTATTGTTCAATAACCATTTGAAATAAACTTATGAATTTTTGTGTAATTATTGTACAACATTTTTAATTCCTGGCTCACCAGCATTTTGATATGCACTTGGGTTGGGTTACAGATGCCTGTTGTCATCCTTGTCTCTTGTATTGTTTATATAACCATAGACCCTCAAGAGTGATTTTTCTTCAGTAAGAAGCAGTTAGAAAGCTGGACTATAAAACAAGAAGTGCTGAAAACACTCAGCAAGTCAGAAAGCATCTATGGAAAGAGAAACAGAGTTAACGTTTTCTCATAATGTACCTCTTTGCACACATGCTGCATATTTCTGCAATTTTCTGTTGTTGTTAGCATCCAGTTTTACTTTTCAGGTTTTCAATATTAGAGAAAATTGGGCTGTTTGAGACAACTTTAGTGCCTCGACTTCTCTACAGTAAGCTCTTGACATGTTAACAGCTCTGCATTGTTAACATCAACCCGAATGGCTGGGTTGGCCAAAGTCACAATGGACAGAGGCTACCCATACATGGTGAAGTGAGTTGTCTGTAGGACTATATTTGGGTGGAGGGGGTTGGGTTGAGGGGCAGTGACCGTAATTCTAACCGATTTACCCCACACTATTAACTTGCTATAATGACCTCTGGTAGTACACCAGGAAGACTCCCAACTGCAAGGAAAATGTCTTTGTCCTCTAAAACTACATCGATCATAGAATGATACAGCACAGTATAGGGCCTTTGATTCAAGATAGTTTATTGTTATCCTTCAGCACACAAGTGTAAAGGAGAACAAAATGATTGTTACTCTGGATTCATTGCAGCATAGAAACAAAACAGGCATAAAGAATAGACATTAAGAAAGAGGATGTGCAGGAGCTTTTGGAAAGCATCAAGTTGGTTATGTCACCGGGATCCAGACAAGATGTACTCCAGGCTACTGTGGGAGGCAAGGGAGGAGATTACTGAGCCTCTGGCGATGAACTTTGCCTATCATCAATGGGGATTGGAGGGTTACGGATGTTATTCTATTATTCAAGAAAGAGAGTAGAGCTAGCCCAGGAAATTATAGACCAGTGAGCCTTGCTTCAGTGGTTGGTAAGTTGATGGAGAAGATCCTGAAAGGCAGGATTTATGAACATCAGGTAAGGCATATTATGATTAGGAATAGTCAGCATGGCTTTGTCAAAGGCAGGTCGTGAGAATGTGACTAAACACATTGATGAAAGTAGAGCAGTAGATATAATGTATATGGATTTCAGCAAGGCATCTGACAAGGTACCCCGTGCAAGACTTATTGAGAAAGTAAGGAGTTACGGGATCCAAGGGTGCCTTGCTTTGTGGATCCAGAACTAGCTTGCCCACAGAAGGCAAAGAGTGGTTGTAGACAGGCCACGTATGTCTCAGGAATCTGTTCTGGGACTTCTACTCTTTGTGATTTTTATCAATGACCTGGTTGAGGAACTGGAGGGATGGGTTAGTAAATTTGCTGATGACACAAAGGTTGGAAGTGTTGTGAATAGTGTGGAGGACTGTCAGAGGTTACAGCGGGACATTGATAGGATGCAGAACTAGGCTGAGAAGTAGCAGATGGAGTTCAACCCATATAAGTGTGAGGTGGTTCATTTTGGTAGGTCAAATATGATGACAGAATATAGTTTTAATGGTAAGATTCTTGGCAGTGTGGAGGATCAGAGGGATCTTGGGGTCCGAATCCAGAGGACACTCAAAGCAGCTGCGCAGGTTGACTCTGTGGTTAAGAAAGCATAAGGTGCATTGGGCTTCATCAATTGTAGGATTTAGTTTAGGAGCCAAGAGGTAATGTTGCAGCTATATAGGACCCTGGTCAAGCCCCATTTGGAGTACTGTGCTCAGTTCTGGTCACCTCACTATAGGAAGGATGTGGAACCATAGAAAGGGTGCAGAGGAGATTTACAAGGATGTTGCCTGGATTGGGGAGCATGCCTTATGAGAATAGGTTGAGTGAACTCGGCCTTTTTTCCTTGGAGCGATAGAGGATGAGAGGTGACCTGATAGAGGTGTATAAGATGATGAAAGGCATTGAGCATCTGGATAGTCAGAGGCTTTTACCCAGGGCTGAAATGGCTAGCATGAGAGGGCACAGTTTTTAGGTGCTTGGAAGTAGGTACAGAGGAGAAATCAGGGGTAAGTTTTTTACGCAGAGAGTGGTGAGTGCATGGAATGGGCTGCCAGCAACAGTGGTTGAGGCGGATACAGTAAGGTCTTTTAAGAGACTCCTGGATAGGTATATGGAGCTCAGAAAATTAGACAGCTATGGGTAACCCTAGATAATTTCTCAGATACGGACGTGTTCGGCACAGCTTTGTGGGCTAAAGGGCTTGTATTGTGCTGTAAGTTTTCTATGTTTCTATGTTTTTAACACAATAGAAATACAAGAAAGCATAATAAATATAAGTATAAACACACAATCCTATAAAACACAGCAGGTCCAGGATGTTGTGCTGATCTCTTCATCTTTGAACCAAGATTGATCTAACCCCTCCCTATTACGTAGCCTTCCATTTTTTTTACACAAATGCTTAAGAGTTTCTTAAATGCCCCTAATGCATCTGCCTCTATTACTATACCCAAAAGTGCATTCCATGCACTTACCACGCTCTGTGTAAAAAAAAACTACATCTGACATCCCTCCCCCCTATTGTTTCCTCTAATCAGCTTAAAAGTATGTCCTCTTGTATTAGTGATAGCCAGTCTGGGATAAAGGTGCTGACTCTCCACTCTGTCTACTCCTTTTATCCTCCTATTTCTATCAAGTAATTTCTCATCATCCTTCATTCCAAAGAGAAAACTCTTAGCCTGCTCAATCTTTTAACCTCAAACTCAAAATTAGGAATGGACAGCAGACTTTTCCACAGTTATCTCATTGACACAGTGGGATAAGAACAGAAACTGGCTGTTCAATTGCAGGGAAGACGCTGGAGTCACCAGAGAACACAGGTGCTGGAACCTGGAGCAACCAACAATCTGCTGGAGCAACTCAGTTGGTAAGAAAGCATCTGTGGGTGGGGAGGAGAGAAGAAAGTGTGGACATTTGAGAGGGAATATAAAGATGAGAAGTGGGTGGAGAATCAGTGTCAAATTGCACATTGGTGGACTGAGGAAGAGTGAAGGATGATAGGCAGATGAAGGCTGTTAGTGGAAGAAGAAGGGTTAAGCTGGGAGACAGAGGCAGGTGAGCATCAGGTGGAGGCACACAATGAGAAGAAACAAATAAAAGCAGATGAAGCCATGTGGAGGGGAGGAGAGAGCTGGGGCTTTTCTCTTTGGAGTGAATGACGATGAGAGCTGATTTGATAGAAGCCTATATTAGAGCTTTAGATACCTGTACAGATATACATTTGCTGTGCAAGTTGATAGGGTGGTTAAGAAGGCATATAGTATGTTGCCCTTCGTTAATCAGGAGAGGGAATTCAAAAGCTGCAAAGTAATGTTGCAGCGCTCTAAAACCCTGGTTCAAGCTACATTTATTATCGAAGTATGTATGCAGCATACAATTTGGAATATTCTGTTAACTTTTGGTTGCCTCATTATACAAAGGATGTGGAAGCTTTAGAGAGGGTGCAGAGGAGACTTACAGAATGCTGCCTCAATTAGAGAGCATGTCTTATGAAGATAGGTTGAGCGAGCTAGGGATTTTCTCTTTACATAGAACATAGAATAGTACAGCACAGTACAGGCCCTTCGGCCCACAATGTTGTGCCGACCCTCAAACCCTGACTCCCATATAACCATCCACCTTAAATTCCTCCACATACCTGTCTAGTAGTCTCTTAAACTTCACTAGTGTATCTGCCTCCACCACTGACTCAGGCAGTGCATTCCACGCACCAACCACTCTCTGAGTAAAAAACCTTCCTCTAACATCCCCCTTGAACTTCCCACCCCTTAACCTGAAAGCCATGTCCTCTTGTATGGAGTCGTGGTGCCCTGGGGAAGAGGCGCTGGCTATCCACTCTAACTATTCCTCTTATTATCTTGTACACCTCTATCATGTCTCCTCTCATCCTCCTTCTCTCCAAAGAGTAAAGCCCTAGCTCACTTAATCTCTGCTCATAATCCACACTCTCTAAACCAGGCAGCATCCAGGTAAATCTCTACTGCACTCTTTCCAATGCTTCCACATCCTTTCTACAGTGAGGCGACCAGAACGGGACACAGCACTCTAAGTGTGGCCAAGCCAGAGTTTTATAGAGCTGCATCATTACATCGCGACTCTTAAACTCTATCCCTCGACTTATGAAAACTAACACCCCATAAACTTTCTTAACTACCCTATCCACCTGTGAAGCAACCTTCAGGGATCTGTGGACGTGTACTCCGAGATCCCTCTGCTCTTCCACACTACCAAGTATCCTACCAATTACTTTGTACTCTGCCTTGGAGTTTTTCCTTCCAAAGTGTACCACCTCACACTTCTCCGGGTTGAACTCCACCTGCCACTTCTCAGCCCACTTCTGCATCCTTTCAATGTCTCTCTGCAATCTTCGACAATCCTCTACATTATCTACAACACCACCAACCTTTGTGTCATCTGCAAACTAGGCAACCCACCCTTCTACCCCCATATCGAGGTCGTTAATAAAAATCATGAAAAGTAGAGGTCCCAGAACAGATCCTTGTGGGACACCACAAGTCACAACCCTCCAATCTGAATGTACTCCCTGTGCCTTCTGCAGGCAAGCCAATTCTGAATCCACCTGGCCAAACTTCCCTGGATCCCATGCCTTCTAACTTTCTGAATAAGCCTACCATGTGGAACCTTGTCAAATACCTTACTAAAATCCATGTAGATCACATCCACTGCACTACCCTCATCTATATGCCTGGTCACCTCCTCAAAGAACTCTATCAAGCTTGTTAGACGCAATCTGCCCTTCACAAAGCCATGCTGACTGTCCCTGATCAGACCATGATTCTCTACATGTCCATAGACCCTATCTCTAAGAATCTTTTCCAACAGCTTTCCGATCACTGACTCACTGGTCTATAATTACCCAGACTATCCCTAATACCTTTTGAACAAGAGGACAACATTTGCTTCCCTCTAATCCTCCGGTACCATTCCCATTGACAACGAGGACATAAAGATCCTGGTCAGAGGTTCAGCAATCTCTTCCCTCACCTCGTGGAGCAGCCTGGGGAATATTCCATCAGGCCCTGGGGACTTATCTGTCCTAATGTATTTTAACAACTCCAACATCTCCTCTCCCTTAATATCAACATGCTCTAGAACATCAACTTCTTTGAGTGAATGAAGATGAGAGGTGAGTGATACAAGTGTGCATGATGATAAGAGGTATAGAGGAACAGCCAGAGACATTTTCACTGGTTGGAAATGGCTAATTCAAGGGGACAGATTTTTAAAGCTGTACTGTATATCCTACATTATAATGAGGGACTACTTTATGTTTTAGTAACACGTCATTGAATGCGCTATTAGGCACATATTGAGCATGCGTTATTAGGCGTGTATTGATTTGTACGTGTGTGTCAGGTTTTGTTTCTGCCAGTAAAGAACCATGAACCTTAGCTCCCATCTCCAGCGTTTTTATTAATAGCATTGTTGTGTAAGCAGGCCAGTACACAACAAATTGGTGACGAGGTTAATGAACCTACATCGTATCGGAACACCGTGTTTTAATTGATAACGACAGTCGGAAGAAGAGCACAAGGAATGAGCAAAAGAGCGGGAGAAGGAAGCAGCGCGAGGCCGTGAGTCTGAAAGGAAGCGGGAGCACAGCCGGGGTTGGGAACGACAGGAGACCAAAAAACTCAGTGGGAGCCGCAGCACATCCAGCTGAGACCACAGCCGGCGCTGACTCCCAGGGGCTGAGGGTCTGCCTGCCCAGAAGGAAGATAAAAATGAGCGACACACACAGCTAGATGGAGTGCCCTCGTGGCACTAACAAAAAGGACACGTGCCAAAAAGAAAACAAGGGAAAAACGGGGCTAAATTAACATAACAAGGATGGCAATGATTGAGACCATTACAGCATTTGATAGTGGCATGGAAGACTGGGCAACTTACATTGAGAGAGTGGAATTATAAAGTGAGGCTAACGGTGTTAAGGATGAAAATAAAGCCAGTGTCTTACTCAGTATTATGGGAGCAAAAACATATGGCCTGCTACGGAGCTTGTTAACCTCTTAAAAGCCAGCTGATAAAACGTTCAAGCAAATAGTAGACACTCTCCAACAGCATTTAAACCCCAAACCACTGGTCATTGCTGAAAGATTTAAATTTCACTATCGGAACCAGAGTAAAATAAAAGCATTTCTGAATATTGTGCTGAATTGCACAAATTATCAGAATATTGTCAATTTGGAGCTGGTCTATCAGATGTATTGAGGGACAGGTTAATGTGTGGCATGCACTGTGAAACCACACAGAAGAAGCTCCTGGGTGAAAAAGACCTTACATTAGAGAAAGTGCTAAACATCTCAATATCAATGGAAAAAGCGGCACGGGGTGCTTCCGAGATACAACAAAAACTTCTGGAATATGCCACAAATAAAATGTCACTGAACAAAAATGAAGGAAAGGAGTATTACTGTTGTGGGAACAGACCACATGACCCAAATGACTGATGGTTTAAAGGTAAAGAATGCAGAAACTGTGGCAAACAGGGCCACATTGGCAGATTATGCAAAGCTAGTCAACAGCAGGAAAAGGGCAAAATACAGAGAAACAAGAAACCCCAGAAAGGAAAATACAACAATGTACACAAAATGAAAGAAGCAGTTCTGATGAAAACGACTCAGACAAAAGTGAATTGTCTTGTCTGCAACTTCACAGCGTGAAAGAGACAGATGATCGAATAGTAATAAGGATCACTCCACAAGTGGCAGGTGTGAGACTGAAAATGGAGTTGGACACAGGCTCAGCTTTAACAGTGATCTGTGTACACGACTACAAATGACTGTTTTCTCACATATCTCTGGAACAAACTAAACTGCTGCTAAAGACTTACACAGAACAGAAAGTCCATCCCAAAGGTAAAATTAAAGTGATAGTGACCTATGGAGACAAAACACAGCAGCTGAACCTCTATGTACTGAAAAATGGAGCACCACCATTGCTGGGACGTGAATGGCTCAGGAAAATCCAGTTGGATTGGCACACCATCAAGGCACTAGTTGTGTCAACAAAGCAGGGCACCTTGGTAGGGAAGATGTCCACAGCTCTCCTCTCACCCATGGTTGACTATTACAACGACGAGGAGGATCTAGACAGTGTCAACGATGAGGACGAACGCAGTATCCATGGCCATGACTCGGATGAAGATACAGAGGATGCAAGGGAGACAGATATTGCCAATAAGCAGGATGATGAAGACTACCTGGAAGTAAAAGAGCAGATGCACCAGGAGAAATTTACATCTCTCAAAAGACAGCTACAGCAGTTACAGGAAGGCACTTTGCAGGAGTATCAGAAAAGGATGAAGAAACTAGATCAACAATACAAGGAAGAATACAAAATGCTGAGCTTTTTCTGCAACTGGAGACAGAACAAGTGGAAAGGAATTACATTAAAGTTAAGGAAGCAGCAGTGAAGGAATCTGAAGATAAAGAGATGGAGTTAGAAGAAAAGAAAAAGATGATTGAGAATGAGAGGCTAACAATGGACTTCACAGGAGACTCTATGGAGGTAAAGCCAATAATGACCAGGAAACGAAGGAGGAGACTTAATGACCCTGTTCCAATTACAGACAAAAGATGAAAACCTGCACCTGTGCAGCTAAATTACTTGTTAACAGATGAACAGATAATGGAGGATCTGTGAACTCTCAATAAGCTTAAATCTCCGAGAAGACCAACATCTCTGTCTTCTCCTGAGCATCTTCCCAGCACTCCTGCTGAATCACCAGCACAAGGATATGAAGCACGAATAGAAGATGGAAAGTTATATTATGATCAGAGATGCTGTCATAAAGGTCAGGCTACCTATTTGGAATCTAAGGAGAGTACAAATATGGGCTGTGTAATTAGCTCAGTTGGAACAAATGAGATATGGGTAAGGAAGACAGGTGATAGTGCAAAGACGCTTATATATCTAGGGCAGCTGCACAGAGGAGTCTTCATTATACGGAGGCGATCTGCTGCCTAGAACTCTTAGCAAGTTGGAGGTGCACATCTTCTTAACTTCCTATGCTCAGAGGTCAACTTTTCATGATTGTTATATGGAAATCTTTATTGACAGACTGAAGAACACACTATTTGAAGACACTTTCCAATGCCATCTCAGTTTTGATGATTGTACATATTTTTAAGAATAACATTCACCTTTTCACAGATTTCACTTAGCTTTCGTCATCTTTGCAAGATGGGGGTGACTACTCTTTATGGTTGGAACCTGCCAATTTGTGGATTGTTTAATTTATTCCAGACAATAGAGTGAAGACCTATTTTCTTCAGTGCCGGACAATCTAGACAAGACCACCCCCCCCCCCACCGAAACTTGAGTTATAAATGGGTCTTCGACCAGAAGTTTAAAAGAAGGCTTGTTATAATTTGATATTATTAAGTTACTAAGTAAACAATGGTAGGCGTTTGTATGTTAAGGGTAAACATATTTGCTTTAGCATAGTGCCCAGTAAAAAAAAAACAGTTGATACACTATTAAAATGAAAGGGAAGGAGTGTACTATATAGCCTACATTATAATAAGGGACTACTTTATGTTTTAGTAACACATCGTTGCATGCGTTATTAAATGTGTATTGATCTGCACGTGTGTGTCGAGTTTGGTTTCTGCCAGTAAAGAACCATGAACCTTAGATCCCATCTCCAGCGTTTTTATTAATAGCATTGTTGTGTAACCAGGCCACATAAAGAACAAGAGCAATACGAGGAAAGTATAATGGGTTGACAGTGTAGGTTTTTTTTACAAAGGGAGTGGTAGGTAGTGAAACATGTTGCCATGGGATGGTGGTAGAAGTACAAATATTCGAATCAGAATCAGAATCAGTTTTAATATCACAGCGTATGTTGTGAAATTTGTTGTTTGCAGCAGCAGTACATTGCAATACAAAGTAATAAAAACTATGAATTACAATATGTATACATAAAAATAAATTAAATTGGACAAGGGCATCTCTTTGGTGATGGGGATCTTTAATGATGAATGATGCTCTTTTGAGATGTCACCTTTTAAAGTTGTCCTGGATGCTAGGGAGGTTAGTACCCATGATAGAACTGGGTGAGTTTATAATTCTCTGCAGCTTTTTTCAATCCTGTGCAGTGGCCGCTCCATACTAGACAGTTATGCAACCAGAATGCTCTCCACAGTACATGTGTAGAAATTTGCAAGTGTCTTTGGTGACATACTAATTCTCCTCAAACTCTTAATGAAACGTAATCACTGTCATGCCTTCTTTATAATTACATCAATATTTTGGGTCCAAGATAGATTCTCAGAGATGTTCACACCCAAGAACTAGAAATTGCTCATCTTTTCTGCTGCTGATCTCTCAATGAGGACTGGTGTGTGTTCCTTTGTCTTCCCCTTCCTGAAGACCACAATCAATCCCTTAGTCTTGTTGACGTTGAGTGCAAGGTTGTTGCTGTGACACCACTCAACCAGCAGATTTACCTCACTCGCAGAACAGTACAGCATAAACACAGGCCCTTCAGCCCACAATGTTGTGCCATACCAGCTAAAAAGTAAATCAAAGCTCCCCCCCCAAAAAACATCCCTCCTACCTACAGAATGTCCATATCCCACCATCTTCCTCACATTCATGTGCCTATCTAAATGTCTCTTAAAACCCTCTAATATATATTTGCCTCCACCACCATGCCACCAATAACTCTGCCAATAATAGATGGGTCATTGAAAAATTTATGGATGATGTTTGAGCGTAACCTATTTAACATGAACTCTCTTCCTTTGGTGCATTGTCAGCTGAGCCCAAGTCCAACGTGGCATGTAGAAAGGGCATGCTCAGTCTGTGTGAGATGCAGGCCATGCCCAGTCCTGAAGCAATACTACCTATGCAAGCCTAATGCTTGTTTGACACCCATGCACACTTGGGTTGCCCATTCCAATGCCGGGTTTCGATGAATTAGCCAGAACCGTATTGAGAAAATGCCGGTAAATTAAGGATCACTATACACAATTGAAAAAGTTGTACACTTATGCCTTTCTGATCATGAGAAATTCTGCAGATGCTGGATATCCAAAGCAACACACACGTAATGCTACGGGAACTCAACAGGACAGGTATCTTCTATGGAGAGAAATAAATACAGTAACTGTCATTTCAGGCCCAGACACTTCTACAGGACTGAAAAGGAAAGGGGAAGATCCCAGAATAAAAAGGTGGGGGGAGGGGAAGGAGGATAGCTAGATGAAGCCAGGTGGGTTGGAAAAATAAAGGACTGGAGAAGAAGGAATCTGATAGGAGAGGAGAGTGAACCATAGGAAAAAGGGAAAGAAGAGGAGACCCAGAGGTAGGTGATAGGCAGGTGAGAAGAGGTAAGAGGCCAGAGTGGGGAATAGAAGAAGGAGGTAGAGGGAATGTTTTAACTGGAAGGAGAAATCGATATTCATACCATCAGGTTGGAGGCTACCCAAATGGGATACAAGATGTTACTCCTCCACCCTGAGAGTGGCCTCCTCTTGGCACAAGAGGAGGCCGTGGCCCACATGTCAGAACAGGAATGGGGATGGGAATTAAGACATTTGGTCCTCGGAAGTTCTACGGAGGTGCTCGAAGAAGCCAATTATCTTTCCTAATGTGCCATCTTATTCCTAATCTGCAGGTGGGTTTCAAGAAGTTGGTACATGAATTGATCAGATCACTGGGTCTAGGTTAGATTAGGTCAAGGTTCGAAGTTCAAATTTATTATCAAAGTATGTATATCATATACAGCCTTGAAATTCATCTTCTTGCAGGCCCTCACAAAACAAACAAACACAGTATAATTCAGTATTGTCAGTGTGGACATGGTGGAGGATTACAAATACCTGGGGATACAAATTGACAATAACTGGACTGGTCAAAGAACACTGAGGCTGTCTACAAGAAGGGTCAGAGCTGTCTCTATTTCCTGAGGAGACTGAGGTCCTTTAACATCTGTCAGACGATGCTGAGGATGTTCTACGAGTCTGTGGTGGCCAGTGCAATCATGTTTGCTGTTGTGTGCTGGGGCAGCAGGCTGAGGGTAGCAGACACCAACAGAATCAACAAACTCATTCGTAAGGCCAGTGATGTTGTGGGGATGGAACTGGACTCTCTGACGGTGGTGTCTGAAAAGAGAATGCTGTCTAAGTTGCATGCCATCTTGGACAATGTCTCTCATCCACTACATAATGTACTGGGTGGGCACAGGAGTACATTCAGCCAGAGACTCATGCCACCGAGATGCAACACAGAGTGTCATAGGAAGTCATTCCTGCCTGTGGCCATCAAACTTCACAACTCCTCCCTTGGAGGGTCAGACACCCTGAGCCAATAGGCCAGTCCTGGATTTATTTCCTGGCATAATTTACATGTTACTATTTAATTATTTATGGTGCAACTGTAACGAAAACCAATTTGCCCCGGGATCAATAAAGTATGACTATGACTAAGACTAAAAACACACACACACACACACACACACACACACACACACAAGACTACCACATATCCAATTTACAAAAGAGGACAAATCATGAAAATAGCAAAAAAATATAAACAAATCATGTGGAACATGAGCTGCAGAGTCCCTGAAGTGAGTCCACAGGCAGTGAAGTCAGTTCAGCTCTGAAGCCGGTCCAGGAGCCCTCAACAACTCTCCTGAACCTGGCGATGTAGGACCCAAGACTCCCGCACCTCTTGCCCAAGAAGCAGGAAGAGAGGGAGACTGATTAAATGAGGTCATACGATGCTGAACACCTGCTTGTTTTCGCTCTCATCAACGACAATTTTAATCTTGCTCAATCCTTTAATCAGCGAGGAGTAATTGAGCCGACCATGGGTTCATCTTCGACTGTTAGATCTTGAGTCAGATTCCACCTCCAGCAATGGCCGACCTGCCCGTTCCTGCACACTCAGTAGGGTAGTTCACTGTATCCTCAAGGAGATTGCAAAAGCTCCAGATAGTTCAGTCAGTTCAAAAGTATATCCTTAAAAGAGCCTCTCTAATGAATAGACCCAAGGGTCTCAGTACCATCCCACTGCTCCTTCTTCACTTGAGCCAGCATGGTCCAAAGGTTTCTGGGAGGTAATGGGGATGCTGAACTTCCTCAAGGTAGCATTAAGCATGTCCTTGACTTACTAGGTCTTGCCAAGTCCGCACTTCCAGACATTTTGTGAACAAGGCATTTAACCATGAATATTGCTGGTGCCAATTTCACTTTAAGGGACAACCACAGGACCTCACACTTAGGGAACTTATGACCCCTGGTACTTCTGCCATAGTGCTTCCTTTGCAAGCCATGGTGTTTTACAACTTGTATCTTAATAAAATGGAGTAATTTTTCAATGAAAAAAGTGAAACAAAAGTCTTCACTCTTGCTATTGTAAATTCTTAAACTAGCAAGAGTGAAGATTTCTTCAGTCATGTGACTTTTAGTCCATTACATCCGGGAATATGAGATCCTCATGACTGTGTTCAGATTTAAGCTCTGGATTAGGTACTTGAAGTGAGAGAAGTCACATGTTTTGAGGTATGTTAGAAATGCAATCTGTTTAATTTTTGTGGTTCATGGTGTGAAGGTAGCAAAGTCTGAGAGTATTTTTCCCTGAACATTTGTACGTGTTTATTTTCACTGATGTGATAGGTCACTGGTAGCAAGATCTCTAAAAATAACACATGCAGATGTTTGATAGGTACTGTAATACTGTAAAATACTTCTGGCTGGGCTTTAGAGATATGAAGAGACTAGAGATCTGAGAAGAATTGAACCCACATGATAATTCAGCAGTTGTCACCTGCTGATAGAGTACCGATGACAGGGTGCAGTGGGAGCTGAGAAATTATAAATATAAAAATGGAAATGCTCGATGTGGGTTCAATATTTAAGGGAAGTTTGGATAAGTACATAGATGAGAGGGGTATGGATAGTTATGTATGATATTGGTGCGGGTTGATGAGACTAGACAGAGGACCAGGTCAGTACAGACAAAATGGGCTGAAGGGCCAGTTTTGGTGCTGTAGTACTCTATGAGTTCATTAAAGTGGCTCTCTGAAATCTGCCTTAGCTGTAGCATGGTGACGTGACTGCTCCATAAACATAAAAGATTCTGCAGATGCTGAAATCCAGTCACATACACAAAATGCTGGAGAAACTCAGTAAGTCAGGCAGCATCTTTGGAGAGGAATAAACCTTTACATTTTGGGTCATGATCCTTCATTGGGACTGCATTAGGAGCTGAGGTATTCTGCAGTGAGTGATTCATGACCTAATTCCATCTCCTTCCATCAGCTAAATGCAAGACAAGAATGTAATGGAATACTCTTACTGAGAAAACAAGTTGTTACGCTGCCCAGGCTATAATATGCCATCCATAAAATGCACGGCTAAGATTTCATTGACAGCAGTTTCTAAACTTGTGATCCTTATCCTCAGGGGCAACAGCCCCAGAGAATTTCCCCAACTTGCGGGTTCCCTTCTGAGTCTCACAGTATCCTGATTAGGAAAATGAGTCATAGAGCACTACAGCACAGAAACAGGTCCTTTGGCCCATCTAGTCCATGCCAAACTATTATTATACCTAATCCGATAGAGCTGCACCTGGACCACAGCCCTCTCTACCACTCCCATCCAAACTTCTCTTAAATGTTGACATTGAACCTGCATCCACTAATTCTGCTGTCAGCTCATTCCACACTCTCACCAGTCACTGAGTGAAGAGGCTCCCCCTCATGTTCCCCTTTATCATTGCACCTATCACCTTTAACCCATGACCTCTAGTTCTAGTCTCACTCAACGTCGGTGGAAAAGGCCTGCTTGAATTTCACCCTATCTATACTCCTCATAAAGTACATCATCCTTTCATCATGGACACCTTATATGAATACTGAACTTCTTCCCCAGCACCACTGTTGGAGCATCACTCACTAAGGAAGAGGTTGAAGTCATTCAACAAGGCAGCTGCTGCCATCTTCTAAAGTACTTTTAGGGATGGGCATCAGCTCTCCCCATGCACCTTTGCTGAATGTGAAGCCTTGCCTTACCATCATAATTCAACTAGATCATGTCATGGTCCAGTCCGTGAAGTCCGCATTCCGGTTCACGGTCCAGTCCGTGAAGTCCGCATTCCGGTTCACGGTCCAGTCCGTGGACTCAGGACTCCAGGTCTTCCAGCTGTCCCTCATTTGGTTGAGTTAATCATTGGCACCTGATTCCCATCTTTGGGCTTGGAATATAAGTAGCCTTGGGGGTGGGTGTTAGGCTGCTGGTTTGTCTTGTCAGTCCCCCTTGGAGTAACCTGCTGATGGAAGGCTAGTGAAACCATTTGTGATCTCTAGGCCTGGTTGGAGGACCACTGCTTCATGGAGCCTTGTTGCCACTTGTTGGAGTAGTCTTTGTGGTATGGATTTGGCTGTTGCCTGGGCCAGCTGAGTGGCCATTAGCCACTCCAAGCTAGGTAGGGATCTGGCTGTTTTTGTAGCCAGTGGAGGCTGCTGGCTGTAACTGTGACTTAGAGCAACCCCAAAGCAGAGATGGAACTGTCTGTTGTTCTTTAGTGTCTGTCTCTTCTTGTCCTCACCTCTGTGGGGTAAGTCAGGCCATTTTGCCATTGCCCTGTGGGGGGGATCTGTCTTGTCTTGTCCTCACCTCTGGGGTAAGTCAGTCTGTTCTGCTGTTGCCCTGCAGGGGGTCATGTCTTGTCTTGTCCTTGCCTCTGTAGGGTAAGTCAGGCTGTTTTGATGTTGCCCTGTGGGGGGACATGGCTTGTCTTGTCTTTGCCTCTGTTAAGTAAGTCTGGATGTTCTACTGTTACCCAACAGGTGGACCTGTCCCACCTTGGTGTGGAGAGGTTGAGTCCTGGCTTGTCTAAGTACAAGTCCTGGCTCTATGTTGATGTAAAGTCCTGTCTTGTGTTAGTGTTGTGTTAATGATGAGTTCTGGCTTTTTGAAGGAAGTCCTGGCTCTATGTTGATGTTCAGTTCCTAGTCTGTCTCTCAGCTCTAGCCTCTGAGTTATCAGTCTCTGCATTTCAAGATGAGGATCCCAAGCCAAGCTTCAAGAACAGAAGCCTTGAGGATCCCAAGCCAAGCTTCAAGAACAGAAGCCTTGAGGATCCCAAGCCAAGCTTCAAGAACAGAAGCCTTGAGGATCCCAAGCCAAGCTTCAAGAACAGAAGCCTTGAGGATCCCAAGCCAAGCTTCAAGAACAGAAGCCTTGAGGATGCCAAGCCAAGCTTCAAGAACAGAAGCCTTGAGGATGCCAAGCCAAGCTTCAAGAACAGAAGCCTTGAGGATGCCAAGCCAAGCTTCAAGAACAGAAGCCTTGAGGATGCCAAGCCAAGCTTCAAGAACAGAAGCCTTGAGGATGCCAAGCCAAGCTTCAAGAACAGAAGCCTTGAGGATGCCAAGCCAAGCTTCAAGAACAGAAGCCTTGAGGATGCCAAGCCAAGCTTCAAGAACAGAAGCCTTGAGGATGCCAAGCCAAGCTTCAAGAACAGAAGCCTTGAGGATGCCAAGCCAAGCTTCAAGAACAGAAGCCTTGAGGATGCCAAGCCAAGCTTCAAGAACAGAAGCCTTGAGGATGCCAAGCCAAGCTTCAAGAACAGAAGCCTTGAGGATGCCAAGCCAAGCTTCAAGAACAGAAGCCTTGAGGATGCCAAGCCAAGCTTCAAGAACAGAAGCCTTGAGGATGCCAAGCCAAGCTTCAAGAACAGAAGCCTTGAGGATGCCAAGCCAAGCTTCAAGAACAGAAGCCTTGAGGATGCCAAGCCAAGCTTCAAGAACAGAAGCCTTGAGGATGCCAAGCCAAGCTTCAAGAACAGAAGCCTTGAGGATGCCAAGCCAAGCTTCAAGAACAGAAGCCTTGAGGATGCCAAGCCAAGCTTCAAGAACAGAAGCCTTGAGGATGCCAAGCCAAGCTTCAAGAACAGAAGCCTTGAGGATGCCAAGCCAAGCTTCAAGAACAGAAGCCTTGAGGATGCCAAGCCAAGCTTCAAGAACAGAAGCCTTGAGGATGCCAAGCCAAGCTTCAAGAACAGAAGCCTTGAGGATGCCAAGCCAAGCTTCAAGAACAGAAGCCTTGAGGATGCCAAGCCAAGCTTCAAGAACAGAAGCCTTGAGGATGCCAAGCCAAGCTTCAAGAACAGAAGCCTTGAGGATGCCAAGCCAAGCTTCAAGAACAGAAGCCTTGAGGATGCCAAGCCAAGCTTCAAGAACAGAAGCCTTGAGGATGCCAAGCCAAGCTTCAAGAACAGAAGCCTTGAGGATGCCAAGCCAAGCTTCAAGAACAGAAGCCTTGAGGATGCCAAGCCAAGCTTCAAGAACAGAAGCCTTGAGGATGCCAAGCCAAGCTTCAAGAACAGAAGCCTTGAGGATCCCAAGCCAAGCTTCAAGAACACAAGCCTTGAGGATCCCAAGCCTCCAAGCTCAGGCCTCTAGACCCCAGCCAAGTCCTGTCCTGAAACCATGTCATGTCCTTGCCTGATTCTGGGGTCTGAGCCAGAGGCAAAATCCAGGTTCTGGGTCCTTGTCCAGTCTTGGGCTTGGAGTCGAAGCCTTGTCTCCTAGTCCATGGTTTCTAGTCCTAGCCCAAGTCTGTATTCTTGTCCCTGTTCCTGGTCTGAATCCTGTCACGTCCCTACTTTAGTCAAGTCCTGTTCCTTGTACTTCAGTGTCTGTGTCTTGCATTTGGGTCTGTTCTCAACACCCCATTGTGACAGATCATGCATCAGTTCCATGGTAGTTTGTCCTTTCTCTTATCCACAGTTACGTTACCAGAAGAGCCACAGGAATTTGATGAACTGGTGTATTTCTTAATTTGCCCTGTACTTCCTGTTACTCTTTATGCTTTAAACACACTGGTTCAAGTTGTTTCAGATGTTTGAAAAATGTCACAAGGTGAATTCTGATGCAGCCTCTAACTGTGGTGGCTGCTGAGTATTAGTTACAGAGTTGAGGTTGTACAGAACAGGTAAAGTGTTTTTTTTAAAAAAAAAAGTTAAGGATGGATATTAGACCACTGGAAAATGATGCTGGTGAGGTGGTAATGGGGGACAAAGAAATAGCGGAGGAACTGAATAAGTATTTTGCATCAGTGTTCACTGTAAGACACTAGCAGTATGGTGGAAGTTCCAAGTGTCAGGAGGTACGAAGTATGTGAAGTTACCACAACCAGAGAGTTTTGTCAAGGGCAGGTCTTGTCTTATGAGCCTGATTGAATTTTTTGAGGATGTGACTGAACACATTGATGGTAGAGCAGCAGATGTTGAGTATATGGATTTCAGCAAGGCATTTGATAAGGTACCCCATGCAAGGCTCATTGAGAAAGTAAGGAGGCATGGAATCCAAGGGGACATTGTTTTGTGGATTCAGAACTGGCTTGCCCACTGAAGGCAGAGTGGTTGTAGACGGATCATATTCTGCATGGAGGTCAGTGACCAGTGATGTGCCTCAGGGATCTGTTCTGGGACCCCTTCTCCATGATTTTTATAAATGACCTGGATGAGGAAATGGAGGGATGGGTTAGTAAATTTGCTGATGACACAAAGGTTGGGGTGTTGTGGATAGTGTGGAGGGCTGTCAGAGGTTACAGCCAGACATTGATAGGATGCAAAACTGGGCTGAGAAGTGACAGATGGAGTTCAACCCAAATAAATGTAAGGTTGTTCATTTTGGTAGTTCAAATATGATGGCAGAATATAACATTAATGGTAAGACTCTTGGCAGTGTGGAGGATCAGAGGGATCTTGGGGTCCTAGTCCATAGGACACTCAAAGCTGCTGCGCAGGTTGACTCTGGTTAAGACATACGGTGCATTGGCCTTTATCAATCGTGGGACTGAGTTTAAGAGATGAGAGGTAATGTAGCAGCTATATAGGACCTTGGTCAGACCCCACTTGGAGTACTGTGCTCAGTTCTGGTCGCCTGACTACAAAAAGGATGTGGAAACCATAGAAAGGGTGCAGAGGAGATTTACAAGGATGTTGCCTGGATTGGGGAGCATGCCTTATGAGAATAGGTTGAGTGAACTCTGCCCTTTTTCCTCGGAGTGACAGAGGATGAGAGGAGACTTGATAGAGATGTACAAGATGAGAGGCATTGATCATGTGGATAGTCAGAGGCTTTTTCCCAGGGCTGAAATGGCTAGCATGAGTGGGCACAGTTTTAAGATGCTTGGAAGCAGGTACAGACGAAATATCAGGGGTATGTTTTTAACGCAATGAGTGGTGAGTGCATGGAATGGGCTGCTGGCAATGGTGGTGGGGGTGGATACGATAGGGTCTTTTAAGAGACTCCTGGATAGGTACGTGAAGCTTAGAAAAATAGTGGGCTATGGGTAACCCTAGGTAATTTCTAAGCTAATGACATGTTCAGCACAGCTTTGTGGGCCGAAGGGCCTGTATTGTGCTGTAGGTTTTCTATGGTTCTTGTGAAACTGAAAGGAATGAAGGTAAATAAGACACTTGGACCAGATGGTGTACACCTCAGTTTTGAAGCAGGTGGCTGAAGAGATTGTGGAGGCATTAGTAATGATCTTTCGAGAAACACTAGATTCTGGAATGGTTCTGGAAGATCAGAAAATTGCACATGTCACTCCGCTCTTCGAGAAGGGAGAGGGGCAAAAGGAAGGAAACGATAGGCATGTTAGTCTGACCTCAGTGGTCAAGTTTTTGGAGTCAATTGAGGATTAGGTCTCAGTAGTTAGAGGCATATGATAAAATAGGCCATAGTCAGGATGGTTTCCTCAAGGGAAAATCTTGCCTGACAAATGTTGGAATTTGAAGTAAAAAGCAGGATAGACATAGGAGAAACAGTTGATGTGTATTGGGATTTTCAGAAGGCTTTTAACAAGGTGCTACACATGAGGCTATGAATCCATGGTATTATAGGAAAGGTTCTAGCATGGATAAAGCAGTGGCAGATCGGCAAGAAGTAAAGAGTGGGAATAAGGAAGCTTTTCTGACTGGCTGCCGGTAACTAGTGGTGATCCACTGGGGTCCGTGTTGGGACCGAATATTTTCACTTGTATGTCAATGATTTGGATGATGGAACTGATGGCTTTGCTGCAAAGTTTGCAGTTGATATGAAGATAGGTGGAGAGAGAGGTAGTTTTGAGAAAGTAGAGAGGCTGCAGAAGGACTTAGGCAGATTAAGAAAAGGACAGAGGTTGCAAATGGAATACAATATCAAGAAGTGTATGGTCAAGCACTTTGGTAGAAATGAAAGGATTGACTATTTTCTAAATAGAGAGTAAATATAAAAAAACTGAGATGCAAAGGGACTTGGGAGTCCTTGTGCAGGATTCCCTAAAGATAAATTTGCAGGTTAGGTCTGCGATGAGGAAGACAAATGCAATGTTAACATTCAATTCAAGAGGACGAGAGTATAAAAACAAGGATGTAATGTTGAAACTTCATGAAGCACGGGTGAGGCCTAATGGAGTATTGTGAGCAGTTTTGGGCCCCTTAGAAAAGACCTGTTAAAACTGGAGAAGTTTCAAAGGAGATTCACAAAAATGATTCCAGTATTGAACAGTGTCATATGAAGAGCTTTTGGTGGATCTAGGTCTGTATTCACCAGAATTAAGAAAAATGAGGGGTGACCTCATTGAAACTAATCAAATGATAAAAGGCCTTGATAGAGTGGATGTGGAGAGTGTGCTTCCTGTGGTGGGAGAGTCTAAGACCAGAGGGCACAGCCTCAGAATAGGCTGGCATCCTTTTAGAATGGAGATGAGGAGGAATTTCTTTAGCCAGGGGGTGATGACTCTAGAATTCTTTGCCACAGGCAGCTGTGGAAGCCAAGAGTTTATGTATATTTAAGGCAGAGGTTGGCAGTTTCTTGACTGCTCAGGGCATGAAGGGATACAGGGAGAAGGCAGGAGACTCGGGCTGAGAGGGAAATTGCATTAGCTGTGATGAAATTGTGGAGTGGACTTGATGGGCCAGATGGTCTAATTCTGATCCTATATCTTATGGACTCATGGTCTTAACAGCGGGAGAGCTGCCAGAACAACATCTCTCCCAACTTTGATTTCCATTAACTGCTGTGGAGAACAAAGTCAGGAACAGCCACTTGAAAGTTACTTTTATAAGACAGTGAAATGAAACCATTGTAAGAACCACAAACCTACTGCTTGATGTTGTACTGAGGATGCCATCCTCTATGTGAGATGTATGGAACAGGTTATCTGGCCATGCACCTCATCTGCTGGTTCTGGGATCATCAACAAATGGATACAAAGGAAGGACTACTCTTGGAAATTGGCCACTAATTAAAGTTGACTTTCTTTCATTTCCCCATCTTATCTTTGCTAAAATGGAAAATAGAAGC
The DNA here is from genome assembly GCF_030028105.1 of Mobula birostris. Lineage (NCBI taxonomy): Eukaryota > Metazoa > Chordata > Chondrichthyes > Myliobatiformes > Myliobatidae > Mobula > Mobula birostris. Next base: position 160,411,715 of record NC_092371.1, read on the forward strand.
AATGGAGACTGCTTTCAATGACTTGAGTAGTGGACCTTCCTTGTGTGGATTGAGAGAATTAATTTGACAGAGCAAGCTCACCAGACAGGATAAAAACACAATGGATTGTGGAGGAGGATGCTGCAGAGACTAGACAAAGGGTCTCAACCCAAAATGTCCACTATTGATTTCCCTCCATAGATGCTTCCTGATCTGCTGAGCTCCTCTAGCATCTCATAAATAAGTGAGAGTGCAACACACATAAATGCTGATGATGGGTCTTCACCCAAAATGCTGATCATTTATTCTCCTTTACAGCTGCTGCCTGGCCTCCTAAGTTCCTCAAAAATATTTTCTGCATTCCTCTTGCATCATGTGTGATTCACCCAGCAGAATATCCTGTACAGATTCAATTCTGTCCACCTTTGAACTCCAAACATTTTTTTCAGTAGAAATTCAAAGGTGGGCATAGAGCCTTCATGACCTCTAAGTCCCAAAGTGCTTGATGGTCCAATACAGATATTGTATAGGTGTGTCTGTGTCAGAGGGTCATTGGTATATCCTTTTCTCCAATCATTTTGGACCTCCTTAATATTGACCACAACTTTGCTCAGTCCAGCCCACATGGCAGTTGGTGGCCATCTAAAAGTTTTAGTGCACCAGAATTCTCCATGCTTAAAACTGGAATGAGAACAAGGCATCTTCAATTGATGGGAGATGGACATGGAGGAAAAGACACCACTGTAATTTGAGAGATGTAGCAATCAATGTATACTCAGCATAATCCCCAAAGAGCAATTCTATAATGACAAGACTATCTGCATTTGTGTATTTGTTAGGAAATAAATTTAGGCCTGGTCGACAAAGGAATTCTCCTGCTCTTCTTAGATTGGCACCATTACATCTTTAAGTTTATTGAAGAGGGCAGATCTTTAACATTTCAAATACATTATAATGTTCGGGGTCCAGCAACCTTTGCTTGTCTTCGAATTCCCTCTTTCAGTCGGACTAAGGATAATTCCATTGCCAGTTAATATACTATAGGATACTAAAAGCTTTTTCAAGTATATAAATAATAAAAGACAGCTGAGAGTAGATATAGGACCGATAGAAAATGATGCTGGAGGAATTGTAATGGGAGATAAGGAGATGGTGGAGGAACTGAATGAGTATTTTGCATCAGTCTTCACTGAGGAAGACATCAGCAGTATACCGGACACTCAAGGGTGGCAGGGAAGAGAAGTGTGCACAGTCACAATTATGACAAAGTACTCAGGAAGCTGAATAGTCTAAAGGTAGATAAATCTCCCCGACCGGATGGAATGCACCCGCGTGTTCTGAAGGAAGTAGCTGTGGAGATTGCGGAGGCATTAGCGATGATCTTTCAAAAGTTGATAGATTCTGGCATGGTTCCGGAGGACTAGAAGATTGCAAATGTCATTCTGCTATTTAAGAAGGGGGCATGGAAGCAAAAAGGAAATTATAGACCTGTTAGCTTGACATTGGTGGTTGGGAAGTTGTTGGAGTCTATTGTCAAGGATGAGGTTACAGAATACCTGGAGGCATATGATAAGATAGGCAGAACTCAGCATGGATTCCTTAAAGGAAAATCCTGCCTGACAAACCTATTACAATTTTTTGAGGAAATTACCAGTAGGCTAGATGAGGGAGATGCAGTGGATGTTGTATATTTGGATTTTCAGAAGGCCTTTGACAAGGTGACAAAAAAAAGGCTACTTAACAAGATAAGAGCCCATGGAATTATGGGAAAGTTACATGCGTGGATAGTGTTGGCTGATTGGCAGGAAACAGAGTGGGAATAAAGGGATCCTATTCTGGTTGGCTGCCGGTTACCAGTGGCGTTCCACAGGGGTCCGTGTTGGGACCGTTTCTTTTTACATTGTACATCAGTGATTTGGATTATGGAATAGAGGGCTTTGTGGCTAAGTTTGCTGATGATACGAAGATAGGTGGAGGGGTGGGTAGTGCTGAGGAAACAGTCTGCAGAGAGACTTGGATAGATTGGAAGAATGGGCAGAGAAGTGGCAAATGAAGTACAGTGTTGGAAAGTGTATGGTTACGCACTGGCAGAAGTAATAAACGGGCAGACTATTATTTAAGTGGGGAAAGAATTCAAAGTTCTGAGATGCAACAGGACTTGAGTCCTTGTACAGGATACCCTTAAGGTTAACTTCCAGGTTGAGTTGGTGGTGAAGAAGGTGAATGCAATGTTGGCATTCATTTCTAGAGGAATAGAGTATAGGAGCAGGGATGTGACGCTGAGGCTCTATAAGGTGCTGGTGAGACCTCACTTGGAGTGCTGTGGGCAGTTTTGGTCTCCTTATTTAAGAAAGGATGTGCTGACGTTTGAGAGGGTACAGAGAAGATTCACTAGAATGATTCCAGGAATGAGAGGGTTAACATGAGGAACGTTTGTCCGCTCAACACACAAAGTTGCTGGTGAACGCAGCAGCCCAGGCAGCATCTCTGGGAAGAGGTACAGTCGACGTTTCAGGCTGAGACCCTTTATCAGGACCAGCAACTTTGTGTGTTGCTTGAATTTCTAGCATCTGCAGAATTCCTCATGTTAACATTTGTCTGCTTTTGGACTGTATTCCTTGGAGTTTAGAAGAATGAGGGGAGACCTTATAGAAACATTTCAAATGTTGAAAGGCATGGACAGAGTTGATGTGGCAAAGTTGTTTCCCATGATGGGGGAGTCTAGTATGAGAGGGCATGATTTCAGGATTGAAGGATGCCCATTCAGAACAGAAATGCGAAGAAATTTTTAGTCAGAGGGTGGTGAATCTATGGAATTTGTTGCCACAGGCAGCAGTGGAGGCCAAGTCATTGAGTATATTTAAGGCAGAGATTGATAGGTATCTGAGTAGCTACGGCATCAAAGGTTATGGTAAGAAGGTGGGGGAGTGGGACTAAATGGGAGAATGGATCAGCTCATGATAAAATGGCAGAGAAGACTCGATGGGCCGAATGGCTGACTTCTGCTCTTTTGTCTTATAGTCTTATGGTCTAAACTCCTATTGATCAGCTAATTCATCATAGCCTAGGAATCAAAGCTGAATGCTTCTGGCTCCATGTCTCACAGGGTAATGTCTGTACCAACAGTACCACCAAGTTAGCTACCTTAATGGATAGGTTAATCGGTGGAACTGTGGTGACCTTGACTTCAACATCAACAAGATATCTTTCATGAAAAGAATGAGCAACTGCAGCCTGTCAGTTTCTGCATGCAGATTATGGGGTCAGTCAGGATTAGCCTGGGAGAAAATTGGAATTACTGACTAGTTCAATTCATCACATTCATTTACCTGCTGAAAATGTGTCAATCAAACTATCCAGTCTCATTGTGTATTTCAAAACTTTCCATAGAGTTGAAATTCAATAGTTGTGATGAGCCTTGCAATTAAAACATAGAAACATAGAAAACCTACAGCACAATACAAGCCCTTTGGCCCACAAATTTGTGCCAAACACGTCCCTACCTTAGAAATTACTAGTCTTTCCCATAGCCCTATGTTTTTCTAAGCTCTGTGTACCTATCCAAAAATCTCTTAAAAGACCCTATCGTATCTGCCCCCACCACCATTGCTGGCAGCCCATTTCATGCACTCACCAGTCTGAGTAAAATAAACTTACCCCTGACATCTCCTCTGTACCTACTCCCCAGCACCTTAAACCTTTGTCCTCTTGTGGCAACCATTTCATCCCTGGGAAAAAGCCTCTGACTATCCACATGATCATATCAGCTGATTCGATCTGATACATTTACTTTTATATTTTGTAAATTCATTATTTCATGCTTGCTTGGAAGTATTATCAGGTTGACAACCCTCCAAGATTTTCTTGGAATCCCCAGGAATTAACGATTAACCTACAGGATAATTCTGTAAACAATTCAAGAAATACCTCATTGTAGAACTAAAACAATTTTTTCCATGTTCTTGAATATTGGTAACAGCAGTATTGGAAGTCGGAAAATAGACAGCTTGATCAATATCCAATTAAGCAGTGAAGAGTCTGCTCACTTATAAATGGACAAAAAGAGCCAATGGCCACCTTCCATGCTTTAGGTTCCTGACAGTTCTTTCTACAATTGGTAAATAAAGGCAAAGTGTTGTAATATTGGACATGTCACATCACCAAAGGCAGGTCTGTGGGGTGAAGTAGGAATGGATGGTCCTTCTGGAGTGTTTGAGATGGGTGTCTCATCTTCCAGAAGTATACCAAACTAGATTTGGTATTTGATTGGGTTTTGAGAAACCTACTACAAGCTGCTTTCACCAGATCTCTAGAGCATCCACTAATAATTGTATAGTTATTATACTCCATTTTCAGGTAACCTGCTCTCCCTCTTTTTCTTCATCTCTTTCTGATCCACCCAGTTCTTCTTACACACACCCATCTTTCCAAAACCACCCTCAGCCTCTTACCACCCTGTTTCTTTACCCTCCCCCATTTAATCCATCTGTCCATCACCCACAAACTCCTCCACTGGGTCACTTGCCCCAATATCCTCCATCTCTCCCTTACATGGTTCACTTTCCTTTTTGATCAGATTCCATGATCTGAAGCCCTTTGTTGCCTCCACCTATCACTTCTCAGTCTCTGTCACTATTTCTGCACTCCCCCTCCACATGACTCTATCTGCCAATCAATTCACCTTCCTCACCTGAATTCAGCTCAAGCCTCATCCTTCCCATTCACTTCTTTAAATTGACCATCTCCCCTCTGTTCTTATGCAGATAAAGTATCCTGTCCTGAAACATTAACTGTCTATTTCCCTCCATAGATGATGCCAGACCCACTGAGCTCCTCCAGAAACTCCTTTCTTGGCTCTAGGTTCCAGCATTTTCAGCCGCTTGTGTCTCCAAGGATTATTATTTAATCAGTATTTGATTAGTATATACCCTTTTCATTTGTCAAGGCTGGTAAATGCCGAAGTTATACCTTTGCTTTGACTACAAACATGTCACCACTTGTACCAATTAAATATCTCTTTAGCTGTTTTAAAAGGTGTTAAAGCCTTATTATCACAGGAACACCAAGGTTGGCTGTGATTTGCTAAAGTCTAACAACATGTTGTCTGCAGGACTCACAAATTAAAAATGTGGGAATGCATAAAATTATCCCCACAGCTCAGGAGCATTGAAAAGACAAAACTCCTGTTATGTTTGAGAAAAAGAAAAAAAAATGTTAACTTGTATAGTTCAGCTTTTTAATTATAAAATAGTAAGTCCTTGGAACTCAACAGCCAGGTTGCAGCTGTGGAGGGAAGTGAATGTGACTTTCCACAAGATTAGAAAATTGTTTGAGGATGGATAGTTTTGAAGGAATTAGTGGAGATGGGTGAGGGAAAGAATGAAAGGACAAAATTGTTACCTGATATATATTTTGAGGCAAGACAAATAACCATCACCAAACTGATAGCATCAGATATTGTAGGAAGAATTCCAGCCATAAAGTAGGTTATTTCAAAAGGGCAATGTCAAAAAATCAAAGGTTCAAAAGTTCATTTTATTGTTGAAGTATGAATATATAATACAACTCTGATATTCTTCTATCATTTGAAATTTCAAAACTCAAAGTCACTCACCCCTTGAAATTTTCAATCATTCATCTTTAAAGGTCATTTTAATCTGCTTTCTTCTGTGTTGTGATCTTGGATTATTTAATTTGGTTCTGCGTACCACTCTTTGGAAAGGATATCCTGGCCATGGAAGGGGTCCAACTAAGGTTTGTCAGAATGAAGGCAGGACTATGAGGTCACACTGCATTGATTCCAGGTAGTACAGCTAGTTTGGATGGTGACTGTGGGATTTGCATACTTTTCCCATGATCTTGCAGATTTTCCCTCAGGTGCTCTCATGTACTTCCACATCCCAAAGATATGGTAGGAAGATAAGTGCCCATTATGAATTGCCCCTAGTTTTAGTGGTAGGAAGCTATGTGCCTATTATGAATTGCCCCTAGTTTCAGAGAATGGTGAATAATCAGGGGACGTTATCTGGCGTGCGCTTGAGAACAGATTGCTTTGAGAACTAGCATGGAATTGATAGGCCAAATGACCTTTTTGCATGTTGTGAGGAAATATGAAAAATATATCTAGTTAGGGTGTTGAAGGTGAATTAGTTACGTTAGAAGGAGAGAAAGTATGTTTTGTCATTCCCGGCCAGAGGACAAAGTTTAAAATTAGAACCAGGTTACTCAGGGATATGCACATCACATAAAAAAAATTTGGCATCTGGAACTCTTCTTCCTCCCCACCCTGGAACAAAACACAGTGGGCTGTTAATTTTTTTTAAGAATCAGACTTGATGGAATTTTATTGTTTATGGTATTGAAGGTTAAGGTACCAATACACAGAGATGGATTAAATGTATAGTCATGTTCTAATTGAATAACAGGGCAGGATTGGTGGGCTCACTATTCACTTCCTGGTCCAATATTTACACATATAAAAAGTGAGGCTTCAGCTTGAAATAGAATTGCCACTAAATCTGTTCAACTCTTAAAATCAGCGGGAATATCCAAGCCAGACACATTAATCTGTTTCACAGCAGCAAACCTGAAGGGAATAGTCCTGTGCCCTTTACGTTCCTAGGAGGGAGAGTTGTGTTGTGCCGGAGTGCTGTTCAGAGACTTAACCTCACATCGTAGCCTTGACTTTAATCCACACTTCCCCCTGGGTGTTACTTCCCCTTTGACTGTGAGGAATAAGCAAAATCACACCTGCATATCCAGGTATTGACATAGCTACATTATTAAGCTCAAGAGCACCTCCTGCCGGAAATCATCAGTACTCGCGATTCAGACAGAAATAGCCAGAACAGAGGAAAATAAGCAATTAAAATGTACTGGAAGTTTTGGCTTTAATTCTTTTTACAAGAAGACATTTACAAGGACCCTATTTTTAATCCCAGCATGTAACAGTGATCCCAAAATACAAATTTGCAATAAAATCTGTGAATATTCCCAGCACTTTTTGTCAGCCATTAGCATCAGTTTCAATAAAGTTGTACAATGCTTCTGTCCTCATATGCAGTATCTCTCCTAATGTAACTTGAAAAATAGAAAGTTAATATATTGCAGATAAAGGACAATATTTTCATTTATATTGTGCCTTTAATAACTTGTGAATATCCCACAGGGATTCAGACCTCATTTTTTGTTTGGAAATGTAGTTACTGCTGCAATATTGGGTACACAAATCTATGTGTACACAGCAAGCTTCCAAAAATGGAATTATGATAATTAGAAAATCTTTTAAGGGGTAAACATTGGCTAATGCTTTGAGCATAATTTGATTTAGTGTCTTCTTCAAAAAACACTTCTAACAGGCCTATGTGCTTCACAGGGGTGAAAGTAAATTAATTATCTTGCCAGTGTGTTTGAATCACTAGCATTGTTGAAATAAACCATTTGTACTGTCATCCACTTTCTTACCAATATGTCCCTGAGCTCACTGTCACTTCCGACTCATCTGTACGGTCTTGGAGAGTTTGGGGTTGCTTACCTCTGAATGGAGATTTGAATCTGCCTCTGAAGCAGATGTGCAATCTATTGAACCATGGCTGACATTTGCACTTGATGTCCAACTCAATGCTTTCATTTTGAATGTCCACATCTTGCCCTTCCCATCAAAGTTCTCTTTGTGGGTGAGACCACAAAATGTTGGTTGATCTTCACTTTACCCTGCCTTCAGTTAGAAAGAGGTACTCAGAGTGACTGCCTGAGGACTATAATCATGAGGAGTCACGCTTTCATTTTCGGGGAATCTGAGGGGGAGCCTTCACTCACTGTATGCTGTGGGAGTGTAATGAGCTGCCTGTGGAAATGGTGGATGCAGGTTCAATTGCAACACTTAAGCGAAGTTTGGGTTGGTACATGGATGAGAGAGGTATGGAGGGCTGTGGTCCAGATGCAGGTTGATGGGACTAGGTAGTAAAACAGGTCAGCATGGACTATATGGGCCAAAAGGCCTGTTTCTGTACTGCAGCACTTTGTGACTATGATTTAGATATGGAAGTGCTATCAATGAGCCCATCAGCATTTTGCCTTGATCCCAAATGTCCCACAGCAATGCCTTTCATACAGTTTTCCATCAATAATGATAGGATCTAAAAACATACAGTCCACGAAATCTCAATTTTTTCCCTACTATCATCAAACTCTTAATCCATCTATTCCAACCCATAAACCTACCTTAAATCCGGAGAAACGTAGCAAGCCAGGCAGCATCTATGGAAAAGAATACAGTCAACGTCTTGGCCTGAAACATTAACGACACTCTCTTCCACAGATGTGCCAGGCCTGCTGAGTCCTTCCAACGTTTTGTGTGTGTTGCTTGGATTTCCAGCATCTGCAGATTTTCTCCTGTTTGTGATTGCACACCCACCTTAAATGTTACTCTTCCTTTTATGTTTAAGTTCAGTTTGTTGTGATTCAACTGTACACATGTACAACTACCAAACAAAATGATGCTCCTCCTGATCACGGGACACAACACAGTACATATAACTCACACACAACGCATATAGTAATATTACCACAAATAAATTAACAAATAACAAAATATATTCCAGAAGATCGACAATTTAGCATAAGGTGTAAATATGACTCAATTTTAAATGTAAACGGTATAACGGTACTGTTGCTTCATAGGTAGTGAGACATGGATGGTGGCAGGGAGTTCAGTAGTCTTGTACGCTGGGGGAAGAAGTGTTTCCCATCCTACCTTTCCGTCCTAATGCTATAGTACCTCCTGTCTGATTGCAGGAGTTCAAAGATTGTGGGAGGGATGGGAGGGTCCTTGACATTACTAAAAACCCTGCATACGCAGAGCTCCTGAGAAATATCTTGGATGGAGATATCCCCAGTGACCCTGTCAGCAGTCCTCACAATCCTTTGTAGGGACTTGTTGTCAGATGCTTTGCAATTCCCATACCATACGGTGATGCAGCTGGTCAGGAAACTCCCAGTGGTGCTCCTGTAAAAATGGGTTAGCTTCACTCACCTCGGTCTCTTCCGGAAGTGGAGACACAGTTGTGCTTTCTTAACTAAAGAGGCAGTGCTGAGGGACCAGGTGAGATTGCCCATTATGAGTACTCTCAGAATTTTGGTATCTTAACTCTCTCCACAGAGGACATTTGAAATACATATATATGGGAAAATGTGTAATTTCTTTAAGGGGTGTGTGTGTGTGAGTGAGATTGGCGTAACATAAGCTTGCAGTCTACCCATGGAGTCAAAGATTAGCGCTAAATAATTAGTCTGACCTTGGAGCCAGTTGAATTAACATAAAACTATTAAGGCTTATGAAGGCATTCCATCCAATATCTGTCTGTATCAGAATCAGGTTTCTTATCACGAGCTTATATGATACGAGATATATTGTCTTGCAGCAGCAGTACAGTGCAAGATCATAAAAATTAATATAATTACAAAATAAATAAATAGTCCAAAAAAGAGGAATAGCAAGGTAGTGTTCATGAATTCACAAACTGTTCAGAAATCTGATGGCAGAGGGGAAGAACTGTTCTTAAATCGTTGAGTGTGGGTCTTCAAGTTCCTGTACCTCCTGCCAGACAGTAGTATTGGGAAGGTGGCATGTACTTGATCGTGAGCATCAAAGGTTATAGGGAGAAGGTAGGAGAACGGGGTTAAGAGGGACAATAAAGCAGCCATGATGGAAAGGTGGAGTAGACTCGATGGGCCTGAATAGCCTACTTTGGCCCCGAAGTCTCACCATCTTGTGGATACTGCCTTTTTGATGCTGCACATCTTTAAGTGCTCAGTGGCCTGTAGGGTTGTGCCCATGATGAAACTGAGCTGCGTCTGTAACCTTCTGCACCCTTTCGTGATCCTGTACATTGGAGTGTCCTATTGATGTGAACTGGTAGAATGCTCTCCGCCATAAGTTTATAGAAATTTTCAAAAGTCTTTGGTCACATAACAAATCTGCTCCAAATCCTAAACTGAACGGCTGGTGTGCCTTCATGATTGCATCAATGTGTAGTTCTCTTTAAACTTCACTCTTTGTGCATAAGTAATTAGTTTTAACTTGACATCCAATATAACCTCTGCTGAAAGGCAAGGAATGTCTGAAACAAATTAACTTTGCTCTGGTAGCAGTACAAATAAAAATTAACAATGTCAACCAATTATACCACCTCTGTAGCTGAATAGACCCAAGACCAAAATCAATAGCCAGGTGGATAACATGCAAGGTGTTTTTATCACTCTCACACTTAGTTGATTGATATTATTGATTTAATTTGTGCTTGTTTATGCATTTCCCCCTCAGGTTCCAATGCAATTGTACGGCGGGTTACTACGGGATATTATGTGAACTGGATGTGAACGAGTGTATACTCCTACCTTGTCTGAACAATGGCAGCTGTTATAATATGCCTGGAGGCTTCCAGTGTCTCTGTGCCCATGGATTTACAGGTACACAAATGCTACGTGAATGCTAATGCAGCATGTGTATTTCCATCTCTCTTCTGTCACAAGGAGATGCAACTGAAACACCATGCTTAGTGATACAAAGGTGCACAATGTACGCTAGCCAAGCCCATCTGGTTTAGTGATTTAAAGTCCCTTTGCAGCCACAATATCTCTTATCTCTGTAACTTATGAATATCTGTGATTTCTGCCTCTCCTTTCTTTTGTATTCTGGATTTCCACCTCTCCATCATCACTGGAGAAACTCTGTATGACATGTCTCTAACCTCCACAACTCCCCTCCTAGTCCTTTCCATCCCTTTTCATTTAAGTCCCTTAAAATTTAACACTTTTTATTTCAGAAGTAGGGTCTAACATATTATTTTCTTTTGCAACTGTTCCCAAAAGACACTTAAGGATATTTCATTATATAAAATAAACTCCAAAAAACAATTGTTGATGAAAATACTTTTTAAAGTGTTTAAAGATTGTAATTAATCTTATTATAAATTATTCATTTAAACTTACAGAAATGTTTTTCCTTCCTCTTAATTCTGCACTACAAATTCAGCCTTAATAATGTTGAAAGAGAACAAGGTTCTAAAGAACACATTCCTTTTGAGATTAAAGTCTGACACGGACATCGTAATTCCCAAAACAGCAAATTTCATTTTAGGCACTTGCTCAGTACATTGCAAATTATTACTTTCATTCCCCCAAGCTCTGCTGAGAATAGTAACTTCTCCACAGAGTACTTAGCTAGGGAACATACAGATATAATGCTCTTTCAACAGCTTTTCTGAAATATTACACAAAATCCTACTGGGAATAATCAATTCAGGACCAAAATCTTGGACTTTGTTTTTTTCTTGTTTAAGGCAAGTATTTATATCAGAATTTTAATTTGCTTAATGTGTTTGATTTTATACAAACTTAAGGAGTATTTGAATTATTTCTAGATATAATGACACCGCCAGATTTCTGAGGAGCCATGTAATACCCAAATTTGTGACTTTTCCTGAGAAACTCTCATTATTGGACAGCCACTGTTCTCTACTAAAAGACTGTATAACTTTGGAATCTGATTTTGTAAATTATAATTTGGTGAAATTGTTTTAAACAGGTGATCATAACCATATAATCAGAATCAGGTTTATTGCCACAGACGTATGTGGTAAAATTAGTTTATTGCGACAGCAGCTCGGTGCACCTCTGATCAATAAACCGCTATCTGATGTGGCATTGAGGTAATCTCAAGTCCAGTGGAGCACAAGTGAGATTGTGTCCACTGTAGACCTATTGTACTGGTAGGCGAGTTGCAGTGGATCCAGGTCCTTGCTCAGGCAGGAGTTAATTCTAGCCATAACCATCCTTTCAAAGCACTTCATCACAGCAGCTGGGAGTGCTACCTGGCAACAGTCGCTGAGGCAGCTCATCCTACTCTTCGTGGGCACCGGTATGATTGATTTGAGTTATTTGGAGGTGTTTTCTTTGCTCTAAATGTTACTTGCAGCAGGAGCGTTCAAGCAATTGGATATAGGAGGTTCTTGTTTATATACCAGTGGGGAGGTCAATGATATTGAAACATTCCATTTTTGAATTGCTGAAATACGGCAATGTTCCCATGATAATAGTTCTTCCAGTTAGAAGCAATTCATTGGCAAGGCATCTTGAGAAGCCCTTTTGCGGAAATGTCTTGAAGAGACAATTAAAAGGTGCATGAAATGATATATGCCCTGTGCAGACATTTATATTAGGTTTGTGTCAGTGTTTTATAGGAATGAAAAAATGCACTCATTCACTGTGAATTTAGCAATCCCACGTTTGAATAATGAAGAGACAGACATTCAAATCAATGTCAGTTATTACTGTTTGCTGTAAAATATGCAGCAGTTAATAAGAGCTGTGTTGTTTTATTATTGTTGTTGCTGTTTGCAGTTTGCCCCGAGGGAGCACTTTAAATCAAAAACAGGTGCATAAATATACATTTTAATCAAAGCATTTTTTTTTGGTTTTTCAGTCCCCTTTTATTGTCCTCTTTCTGTTATTGACATTGAAACCTCACAGAATAGCTTGAATCTTCCTCGCTACCATGTCCAGACGCTGTCAGATTCAGTTGGTTAGCATTGGTTTCTCAGGTGTGGTGATAACAAACTGAAACCAATAAAATGGAACAAAAGCATTCATTTTAACATCATCACATTGGTGAGCTCTCAGCCACCAGATATTTGCAGAGTAGGGAGAAAGTGAAATCAGGGAGTGCAAGCAGAAGTTATGTTTTGGAAATACTTTGCACAATTCACCCATTGACACTGTTTCTTTCTCTACAGATAGAATCATAGAGTGATGCAGCATTTAAAAAGGCCATGCTGACCAAGATGCCCACCTAGAGAGAAAGTGCTTGGGAAGCTAAGTGGACTAAGAATAGATAAGTCTCCTGGTCCGGATGAGGTGCACCCAAGGGTTCTGAAGGAGGTGGCTTTGGAGACTGTGGAAGCATTGGAAGTGATCTTCCAGGAATCAACAGACTCTGGCATGGTTCCAGAGGACTGGAAGGTTGCAAATGTAGTTCCGCTATTTAAGAAGGGAAGGAGGCAGCAAAAAGAAAATTACAGACCTATTAGTCTGACATCGGTAGTTGGAAAGATATTGGAGTCAATGCTCAAGGATGAGGTTATGAAATACCTCGAGGTACATGACAAGATAGGCTGAAGCCAGCATGGTTTCATGAAGGGAAGATCCTGCCTCACCAACCTATTGGAATTTTTTGAGGTAATCTCGAATAAGATTGACAAGGGAGAGGCTGTGGATGTTGTGTATTTGGATTTTCAAAAGGCCTTTGATAAGGTGCCGCATATGAGGCTGCTTAATAAGATGAGAGCCCTTGGAATTATAGGAAAGATATTGAAATGGGTGGAGCATTGGCTGATAGGCAGAAAGCAAAGGGTGGGAATAAAAGGATCCTATTCTAGTTGGTTACCGGTTACTAGTGGTGTTCCGCAGGGGTCGGTTTTGGGGCCGCTTCTTTTTACGATGTATATCGATGACTTGGATTATGGATTAAATGGTTTTGTGGCTAAGTTTGCGGATGACACCAAGATAGGTGGAGGAGCAGGAAATGTTGAAGAAACAGAAAGGTTGCAGAGAGACTTAGTTAGTTCAGGAGAGTGGGCAAAAAAATAGCAGATGAGATACAACATTGACAAATGTACTGTTGTACATTTCGGAGGAAGAAATAATCGGGCAGATTGTTATTTAGGTGGGGAGAAAATTCAAAAATCGGAAGTGCAAAGGGACTTGGGGGTCCTCGTGCAAGATACCCGAAAGGTTAACCACCAGGTTGGATCGGCAGTAAGGAAAGCGAATGCTATGTTGGCATTTATTTCAAGAGGAATAGTGTATAAGAATAAGGAGGTGTTAACGAGGCTCTATGGGGCATTAGTGAGACCTCATTTGGAATACTGCGTGCAGTTTTGGGCCCCCTATCTTAGAAAGGATGCACTGATGTTGGAGAGAGTTCAGAGAAGATTTACGAGGATGATTCCTGGAATGCAGGGGCTAATATATGAGGAGCATTTGTCGGCTCTTGGACTGTATTCATTAGAGTATAGAAGAATGAGAGGAGATCTCATAGAAACGTTTCGAATGTTGAAAGGGTTGGACAGAGTAGATGTGGAAAGGTTGTTTCCCTTGGTGGGTGAGTCCAGGACAAGAGGCCATAGTCTTAGAATTAGAGGGTACCCAGTTAAAACAGAGATGAGGAGAATTTTTTTTTAGCCAGAGGGTCGTGGATTTGTGGAATTCGTTGCCACATACAGCTGTGGAGGCCCGATCATTGAGGGTGTTTAAGGGTGTATCTAATTAGTCAGGGTATCAAGGGATATGGAGAAAAAGCCAGAAATTGGAATTAGATGGGTGAATAGTTTAGCTCATGGGGGAGCGGGGGAGCTGAGGAGCAGACTCGATGGGCCGAATGGATTACTTCTGCTCCTTTGTCTTGTGATCTTGTAAATTAGTCACGTTTTCATGGATTTGGTCTCTATCATTGCCAGAGGTTGGAATTATTGCACACTCTTAACTGAAATATTGACACTGCTTTCTTCGCTACAGATAGAGCCATGTCGCACAGAAACAATCAGACAGATTGAAAGACAAAGGCATACTTTTCTCTGTTAACCAAATTGTGCATCCTGCTCCGGTCACAGGAGTATAGGGTTATGAGGGGTATAGATCAGGTTTTTCCAAGAAAGCTTTCTCTGCCGAGGTTGGGTGAGACTGCAACCAGAGATCATGGTTTAAGGGTGAAAGGTGAGAAGTTTAAGGGAAAAATGAGGGAAAACTTTTTCACCCAGAGGGTGAGAATATGGAATGAGCTGTCAGGACAAGTGGTGCATGGGAGCTCGAATTAAATGTTTAAGAGAAGTTTGGATATGGAGGGTTATGGTCCCGATGCCCCTATCGTATTTGTTTCCATGACAGCAGCCCAGTCCAGACACCTACCTCTCTCTGTAAAAATAAACTTGCCCCACACATCAACTTCAAACTTCCCCACTCATGTCCTTGACATTTCAACCATGGGAAATAGATTTTGACAGTTTTTCTGTGCCTCTTATAATCTTACAAACTTCTACCAGATCTCCACTCAGCCTAAAATGCATCAGAGAAAACATCCCAAAGTTGTTCACACTCACTTACCAAGCCATTCTTTCATACCGTTGGAAATAAAAATATATGAAACATGTGTTTAGCAAGGATTTTGCAAATGAAAACAATTACCAATCTGGGGAGAAAAGTAAAAGACTTTCTTGGGCAAATAAAATCCTGCTGATCTCACCACAAAACCTTCTACAACACCCTTAAGGCCATAAGGACATTTAGAAATAGGAAAGTGCAATTGACTAAACTATTACATTTGCACAAGCTTGCAGTTACGGTATAATATCATAAGACATTTCTCAAGAGCATGAAAAATTGTACAAAAAGTTATAGGTAAAAACTTGATCAAAGGGGTAAAATTTAAGGAGCTTTTAAAGGACAAGCAGAGAGGTACAGGGAAGGAATGCAGACCTTTAGATTTGGGCAACTGATGAGATGAGTACTCAAAGTTTTGATGTTTAAAACTGAGATATTACATAGAAACACAGAAACATAGAAAAATAGGTGCAGGAGTAGGCCATTTGGCCCTTCGAGCCTGCACCGCCATTCAGTATGATCATGGCTGATCATCCAACTCAGAACCCTGTACCAGCCTTCCCTCCATACCCTCGATCCCTTTAGTCACAAGGGTCATATCTAACTCCCTCTTAAATATAGCCAATGAACTGGCCTCAACTGTTTCCTGTGGCAGAGAATTCCACAGATTCACCACTCTCTGTGTGAAGAAGTTTTTCCTAATCTCCGTCCTAAAAGGCTTCCCCTTTATCCTCAAACTGTGACCCCTCGTTCTGGACTTCCCCGACATCGGGAACAATCTTCCTGCACCTAGCCTGTCCAATCCCTTTAGGATTTTATACATTTCAATAAGATCCCCCCTCAATCTTCTAAATTCCAACAAGTATAAGCCTAGTCGATCCAGTCTTTCATCATATGAAAGTCTTGCCGTCTCAGGAATCAATCTGGTGAACCTTCTTTGTACTCCCTCTATGGCAAGAATGTCTTTCCTCGGATTAGGGGACCAAAACTGCACACAATACTCCAGGTGTGGTCTCACCAAGGCCTTGTACAACTGCAGTAGTACCTCCCTGCTCCTGTACTCGAAACCTCTTGCTATGAATGCCAGCATATGATTTGCCTTTTTCATCGCCTGTTGTACCTGCATGCCCACTTTCAAAGACTGGTGTATAATGACACCCAGGTCTCATTGCACCTCCCCTTTTCCTAATCGGCCACCATTCAGATAATAATCTGTTTTCCTGTTTTTGCCACCAAAGTGGATAACCTCACATTTATCCACATTAAATTGCATCTGCCATGAATTTGCCCACTCACCCAACCTATCCAAGTCACCCTGCATCCTCTTAGCATCATCCTCACAGCTAACACTGCCGCCCAGCTTCGTATCATCCGCAAACTTGGAGATGCTGCATTTAATTCCCTCATCTAAGTCGTTAAAGTCTAAGTCATATTACCAGCCAGAATTGTGTACAAGTTATGATATGAGTAGTAGACCTGCCCTGTCTTAATATTCTCCATTGTGTGTCTCTCCAAATACACATCACATATTTTGTTCTCATTCTATTTTACAGTAGTTTTATAGGTTACGTTTAGCATCATTTGTGAAAACCAGAGCCAAAAGTAAGAGCTTTTAAAAACAGTCTTATATATGCAAGGGTCAAAATATTTCTTTTTAAAAGAATGACATTTGTTTACAACTGTCAGGCTTATAGTTAATCATCCATGACAGTGAAGGTGAATCTTCTGTCAAAGAATAGTTGGTCATAGCAGAAAAGAAATTCCCAAGTCCAGAATATAACTTAATTAGAAGGTATGAAGAGGAAGGATGATTCATAGTTCCAGTTCTATGTTAGACATTATCTGAATCAGTCTTTTGTTTGATTAGACAAAGTTGGCTAAAATGCATACTGGCTCATCATTGAGCAACCATCTCTAAAGAATATTTGAACATTATAGCATATTTTGGGTCCTTCAGCCCTTAATGTTGTGCTGACCTTTTACCCTACTCCAAAATCAATCCCTCCTATATAGACCTCCACTTTTCTATCATCCATGTGCCTACGTAAGAGCTTCTTAAATGCCCCGAATGTATCTGTCTCCACCAGCACCCGTGGCAGTGTGATCCACGTACTCACCAGTTTCTGTGTAAAAACACTTGGCTTTGGGCAGATATCACTAATCGTATGTTGTTAGTGAGGGAGTCAATTACAGAAGTTCCCATCATTTTCAGCCGTTCAATAACTAAATTTGCCGTGAAGGGGCAAAAGGTGAGTGAGTGCATTCTGCATGAATTATTGGCATCGCAGTATCGTTCTCAAGATACTGGAGGATAGGCATCAAATTAAACTAACAAACCTAATATTGATAATTACAATGCAGGGAGTTAGGTCAGATTTTTCACTCTCTCCTTTCTCCAGTGATATTGGAAGCTTCCTACATTATTTCAACCAACAAAGTCCAATTATTTACAGAGTACATTCTTCAAAGTTATTGACTACCGATATTACATTGGATATCTATGCAACGTCCCTCCTTTAAAAGTGGGGAAAAAAAGCAAATAAATTGTATTGTCTCGAAGTGGGTTATGTTGGCGTGAAGTCGCTGAGATACCGAAGTTGATAGACTTACCTTCCAGCCTGCTTCTGAATGCTTCAATTTTCCTGGGGTCTGTGAATGCTGGTACCCTTGCTCTGCAGTCTAACGACCACACCCTCTGACATCTCCACAGCTGTAACCAGACAAACAAGCCTCTTCTTTGGTTTTCTAGAGTGGCATTTCCTTTACCCTGACTTCATCTGAAATAGAACATGTAATAAGAATATTCTATAAGAAATCCAGCTCCTCAAAATTAGAAAAATAATCAAAAACTATCAGATTAACTTCTCCCTATAAGGGTGAATCAACTATGACCTGACTTTTGCCCAGAATCTATCCAGAACTCAGTCAGAAAGAACAATTTCATTTGGTCATCTTTCTAGAGATCTGTGGGTCTGTCATTACAGCGCAGAGATACTGATCGTCCCTGTCGTTGGCTGGTTGATATTTTCTTTTCCTCTCAGAGGAAGACATTATCCAACCACCCCCCACCCACCATGGATGTGTTTGATCGTGCTATTTCTTTGAAAAAAAAATTGTGTTTTTCCCCTGAGAAACAGAGTTAGGTGCCAACTTCTCATCTCTTAGATGGAAGATTAGAGTAAGGACACAATGAATCCCGTACACCTTCCTTCCTGTCCGTATCACTTGGTTCAAACATTACATCAAAGGTGTCATGAGCAAAGTGGATGAGCTTAGAGCGTGGATCAGTACTTGGAGCTATGGTGTTGTGGCCATCACTTGGATGGCTCAGGGGCAGGAATGGTTACTTTGAGTGCCAGGCTTCAGATGTTTCAGAAAGGATAGGGAGGGAAGCAAAAGAGGTGGGGGCATGGCACTGGTGATCAGAGATAGTGCTATGGCTGCAAAAAAGGAGGAAGTTATGGAGGGATTGGCTACTGAGTCTCTGTTGTGGAAGTTAAAAACAGGAAGGGGTCAATAACTCTACTGGGTGTTTTTATAGACTACCCAATAGTAACAGGGCCATTGAGGAGCAGATAGGGAGACAAATTCTGGAGAGGTGTCATAACAGGTTTGGTGTGGTGGGAGATATTAATTTCCCAAATATTGATTGATATCTCCATAGAGTAAGGGGTTTTGATAGGGTGAAGTTTGTTAGGTGTGCTCAGGAGGGTGTCCTGATACAATATGTAGATAAGCCTACAAAAGGCGAGACTGTACTTGATCTGGTATTGGGAAATTAACCCGGTCAGGTGTCAGGTCTCTCATTAGGAGAGCATTTTGGAGATAGTGTTCACAGTTCTATCTCCTTTACCATAGCATTGGAGAGGGATAGGAACAGACAAGTTAGGAAACTGTTTAATTGGAGTAAGGGGAAATATGAAGCTATCAGGCAGGAACTTGGAAGCATACATTGGGAATGGATGTTCTCAGGGAAATGTACAGCAGAGATGTGGCAAATGTTCAGCGGATATTTGTGTGGTGTTCTGCATAAGTATGTTCCAATGAGACAGGGAGAGGATGGTAGGGTACAGGAACCGTGATGTACAAAGGCTGTTGAAAATCTAGTCAGGAAGAAAAGCTTATGAAAGGTACAAAAAAACTAGATAATGATAGAGATCCAGAAGATTATATGGCTTGCAGGAACAAACTTAAGAATGAAATTAGGAGAGCCAGAAGGAGCCATGAGAAGGCCTTGGCAAGCAGGATTAAGGAAAACCCCAAGGCATTCTACAAGTATGTGAAGAGCAAGAGGATAAGACATGAGAGAATAGGACCAAACAAGTGTGACAGTGGAAAAGTGTGTCTGGAACCAGAGGAGATAGCAGAGGTGTACGTAATGAATACCTTACTTCAGTATTCACTACAGAAAAGGATCTTGGCGATTGTAGGGAAGACTTACAGCAGATAGAAAACCTTGAGCATATAGACATTAAGAAAGAGGATGCACTGGAGCTTTTGGAAAGCATCAAGTTGGATAAGTCACCAGGACCAGATGAGATGTACCCCAGGCTACGGTGGGAGATGAGGGAGGAGATTGCTAAGCCTCTGGCAATGATCTTTGCATCATCAGTTAGGACAGGAAAGGTTCCATAGGAATGGAGGGTTGCAGATATTTTTCCCTTAGTCAAGAAAGGGAATAGAGATAGCCCAGGAAATTATAGACTAGTGAGTCTTACTTCAGTGGTTGGTAAGTTGCTGGAAAAGATCCTGAGAGGCAGGATTTATAACCATATAACAGTTACAGCACGGAAAAAGACCATCTCGGCCCTTCTAGTCCGTGCCGAACTCTTACCCTATCCTATTCCCACCAACCCGCACTCAGCCCATAACCCTCCATTCCTTTCCTGTCCATATATCTATCCAATTTAACTTTAAACGACAACATTGAACCTGCCTCAACCACTTCTACTGGAAGCTCGTTCCACACAGCTATCACTGTCTGAGTAAAGAAGTTCCCCCTCATGTTACCCCTAAACTTTTGTCCTCTAATTCTCAACCCATGCCGTCTTGTTTGAATCTTCCCCACTCTCAATGGAAAAAGTCTAACCACGTCAACTCTATCAATCCCTCTCATAATTTTAAGCACCTCTATCAAGTCTCCCCTCAACCTTCTACGCTCCAAAGAATAAAGACCTAACTTGTTCAACCTTTCCCTGTAACTTAGGAGATGAAACCCAGGCAACATTTTCGTAAACCTCCTCTGTACTCTCTCAATTTTATGGACATCTTTCCTATAATTCGGTGACCAGAACTGTACACAGTACTCCAGATTTGGCCTTACCAATGCCTTATACAAATTCAACATTACATCCCAACTCCTATACTCAATGCTCTGATTAATAAAGGCCAGCAAACCAAAAGCTTTCTTCACCACCCTATCCACATGAGATTCCATCTTCAGAGAACTATGCACCATTATTCCTAGATCCCTCTGTTCTAAAGCATTCTTTAATGCCCTACCATTTTCCATGTATGTCCTATTTTGATTAGTTCTACCAAAAAGTAGCACCTCGCATTTTTCAGCATTAAACTCCATCTGCCATCTTTCAGCCCACTCTTCTAACTGTCCTATATTTATGAACATTTGGAGAGGTATAATATGATTAGGAATAGTCAGCATGGCTCTGTCAAAGGCAGGTTGTGCCTTACAAGCCTGATGAGACTGATTGAATTTTTTGAGGATGTGACTAAATACATTGATGAAGGAAGAGCAGTAGATGTAATATATATAGATTTCAGCAAGGCATTTGATAAGGTATCCCATGCAAGGCTTATTGAGAAAGTAAGAAGGCATGAGATCCAAGGGGACATTGCTTTGTGGATCTAGAACTGGCTTGACCATAAGAGGAAAAGAATGGTTGTAGATGGGTCATATACTGCATGGAAGTTGGTGACCAGTGGTCTGCCTCGGGGATCTGTTCTGGGACCCCTTCTCTTTGTGATTTTTATAAATGACCTAGATGAAGAAGTGGAGGGATGGGATAGTAAATTTGCCGATGACACAAAGGTTGTGAGTGTTGTAGATAGTGTGGAGGGCTGTCAGAGGTTACAGTGGGACATCGATAGGATGCAAAACTGGGCTGAGAAGTGGCAGATGGAATTCAACCCAAATAACTGTGAGATGGTTCATTTTGGTAAGTCAAATATTATGGAACAATATAGCGTTAATGGTAAGACTCTTGGCAGTGTAAAGGATCAGAGGGATCTTGGGGTCCAAGTCCATAGGACACTCAAAGCTGCTGAGTATGTTGGCTGTGTGGTTAAGAAGGCCTACAGTGCATTGGCCTTCATCAACCATGGGACTGAGTTTAAGAGCTGAGAGGTAATGTTACATCTATATTGAACCCTGGTCAGACCCCACTTGGAGTACAGTGCTCAGTCATGGTCACCTCACTGAAGGAAGGATGTGGAAACCATAGAAAGGGTACAGAGGAGATTTTCAAGGATGTTGCCTAGATTGGGGAGCATGCTTTATGAGAATAAGTTGAGTGAACTCGGCCTTTTCTCCTTCGAGTGGTGGAGGATGAGAGGTGACTTGATAGAGCTGTATAAAATGATGAGAGACATTGATTGTGCGGGTAGTCAGAGGCTTTTTCCCAGGGCTGAAATGGCTTGCACAAGAGGGCACAGTTTTAAGGTGCTTGGAAGTTGGTATAGAGGCGATGTCAGGGGTAAGTTTTTTTACACAGAGAGTGGTGAGTGGGTGGAATGGGCTACTGGCGAGGTGGTGGAGGCAGATACGATAGGGTCTTTTAAGAGACTTCTGGATAGGTACATGGAGCTGAGAAAAATAGGGGGCTATAGGTAACCCTAAGTAATTTCTGAAGTAGGAACATGTTCAGCACAGCATTGTGAGCCAAAGGGCTTGTATTGTGCTGTAGGTTTTCTATATTTCTATGTTTTTATTACATTATGGCTGGTCAACTCCTCATTCAATGGCTGAGAGACTGGAAAACAACTCACCATTCCAAATATCTCAGACGCTGGACTGCAAGATCCCTCTGATCCTCCACACTGCCAAGAGTCTTACCATTAATACTAAATTGTGCCATCATATTTGACCTACCAAAATGAACCACCACACACTTTTCTGGGTTGAACTCCATCTGCTACTTCTCAGCCCATTTTGTAGCCTATCAATATTCCGCTGTAACCTCTGACAGCCCTCCACACCATCCGCAACACCTCCAACTATCAACTCTACTTTGGAAACTCTACTTTGGTGCTCAATCATCAACTCTACTTTGATTTCTCATCTAGCATCTAGTTTAGAACCCTGTCCTTGTTTCAGTCTTGTATCGCGTCTGAATTCCAGTCTCAGATACTTCAGCACTTGGGTTCTAACCATCCTCGCCTAGGTCTCCTGTCACAAAATACGCGTGAGTGCATAGGTGTACCTACAGATAAACACAAGCGCTGTCCACTCACTTGCATACAAATAAACTTTCAAGGATATCGGACGAGGATTTATACAGCACATTTTTCATTTTATACACAATAGGAATGGAGTGATACTGCAACAATTAAGCTGTCACCCAGGAAACCATTTGTAATGTAAATGATATTTGAAATATCAATTGAGATGTACTTTAAGGATGGTACCATGTGACTAACTGTTGCAGTGCCTTATGAGAATATTGTGCTGTAGGTTTCCTATGTTCCTACCTAACCTCAGTTTAAGTGCTCTTTAAATATATTTAAAAAACTGGCACCAAAATATGGTAATCAGTTAGCGGGGTGGGCCTGAGTCTTTAAAGGGGCCATACCAGCTATCCACATTCCAGAGAGCTGGAGCATCTAAACCCCAAAAGCTGGTGCGATCAGGTGCATATCGTAACACATGAGACATTTGAGTGTATGTGTCTATGTGGGTAGCATCTACACTTAGTGGCCACTTTATTTGGTATATCCTGTGGATATTTCAGTTACTCTCACCTTCCTGTCAGCTTGGTTCATTCTAGCCATTATCTTCTGACCTCTCTCATTAACAACCTGCTTTTGCCCACAGAACTGCTCTTCACTGGATCTTTTTATTTGTTTTTTCACACCGTTCTCTGTAAACTCTCGAGACTGTTGTGTGTTAAGATCCCAGGAGATCAGCAGGTTCTGAGATACTCAAACTATCCCATCTGGCACCAACAATCATTCCACAGTCAAAGTCACTTGGATCACATTTCTTCCCCATCTGATATTTGGTCCGAATAACAACATCTATGCATTGAGTTGCTGTCACATACTGGCTGATTAGAAATTTGCATTAATGAGCGGGAGTACAGGTAGACATAAAGTTGCCACTCAGTGTACAGTACGTGTATTGTATGTGTGTGTTTCTGAGTAGGGATTGTATTTACAGTATTTGTGTGTGTGCGTGCACACACATGGGGTGGTTTGAGTGCATGGTGCATGTACATTTTTGTATGATAGTTTAGGTACAATTCTGAGTCTATCTATAGGGGAGCACATGCATTGGCATAGGCTCCCAAATACATACCTGTGTCATCTCTTCTGCTTAGCTCTGTCATTTTGTGCATCTGTGTCACGTATATGTTATGCATTCAGAGGCAGTCTGCGAGACCACCTTATGTGCTGTTTGCTGTAACCTCCCAGAACTTTGGAACAAGCATGTCAATTTTATTGCACAGTAACAACTGGGACATGCTACAATGCTTCTATAGTGACATCATTACATTACATGTATATCCAAATCGAAATAATATTTACATACTAATGTATATACTTTGAAAGAGTGCTTCACATATATATGACAATCACAGATCTAGTCTGTTTACTGGTTTCCTACAATCCTTGGACCTCTCTACAGCTATTAGCATTTCTCGCATCTTATTACTTCTTGATGTGATAGATGTATAATGTCTTGACTCAACACAGTGATGATCTGTGTCCTCTCTCTCTCTAGTTTGGCTCCATATTAATTCATCATCACATATTTCTTCAATATATTCTTGTCTGCCTCTTGCATTTTCTTAATTGTACACCCTGCTACTGTGCCCAATTCAGATCCACTTCAAATGACACTCAGTACCTCTATTATTGTCTTTCAACATGGCCTGTCTGGAATGGGTTCCGTTCTATATTTTGATGTTGATACCAAATCGTCTAAATCTCTGTGAATAGCTGGTTGTTTTCTCTGTAGTGGCGGAGGCTGAGGGGATATCTGATGGTTAGAGTAGATTAGATTATGAGGACACGCAGTCCACTTTTACTGTCATTTAGTAATGCATGCATTAAGAAATGATACAATGTTCCTCCAGAATGATATCACAGAAAACACAGGTTATCATGCTATCACAGGTTTATAAGATTGTGAGAAGCATAGATAGATGGTATCTTTTTCATAGTGATGAACGGAGGACGTGCATTTAAGCTGAAAGGGGTAAATTCACAGGAAATGTAGGGGCAAATTATTTTTTCAGAGACTGATGGGTGTCTGGAATACGTTGCCTGGAGTGGTGGTAGAGACAGAGACATTAGAGATTTTAAAGAGAGGTTTAAATATGCATGTAAATATGAGGGAAATGGAAGGGTATGGACATTATGTAGACAGAAGGGATTAGTTTGTCAGCCATTTGGTTATTAATTTAATTGGTCTGGGATGACATTGTGGCTGAAAGGCCTGTTGCTATGCTGGAGCATTCTATGTTGTTGGGAAAGATGACCCTATTCAAGTATCCTTGATTGTGGACATTTCAGGATTTCTAATGCTAGATGGTTGTGTGTCCATATCTGAAGTGGTCCAACCTATGCATGGTGCTCATGGACTGGTTGTGGAAGTGTGCCTTTCTGCATGGTGAGTAGCTGCCATTGCCTCCACAACAATGATATGTGCCCTTTGCCCTCACATGGAACTATCCTTGTTTTGGAAATGGAGTTTTTGCTGCACCTTCTGACTAGAAGTCAGCATCATGCTGTTATCTGGCGATGGATGAAGCTCCTTGGCATTTTTTTCGCTGCACTTCTATCAATTTTTAAGGTTCAAAGTAAATTTATAATCAAAGTATGTATATGTCACCATATACCACTCTGAGATTAATTTTCTTGCAGACATTCAAAGAAATAAAATGAAATCAATGAAAAACACAGAAAAACAAAAACTCACAAGCAACTAATGTACAAAAATAATGAAATGGTGCAAATACAAAAATAAATAAACAAACAAACAAGCAAGTAATACCTAGAACCTGAGTTGCACAGTCTTTGAAAGTGAGACCATAGGTTGTGTTCAGTGATCAGTTCAGAGTTGAGGTGAGTGAAATTATCCACTCTTGGTTCAGGAGCCTAATGATTTAAGGGTGATAACTGTTCCTAAACCTGGTGGTGTGGGACCGAAGACTCTTGTATCTCCTTCCTGATGGCAGCAGCAAGAAGAGAGTGAGGTTACAATACTGCAAGTCAGATGAAATGTACTGTACAATAGGAACTGAATAAGTTTGTCAATTTAACCAGACATGAATCTATTCCACAGAGGTTTACAATATAAAACTTGCAATATGAGGATAAATCCTTTTAATGCAACAATATAATTGTTGGCCATTTCTCCTGCTCTTTGATTCCCCATGCTGAGCTTTGAATTCTCAGCAATTTCAAATAGAATAATTGAAATAATTCCCCAATCTCTGTATATCTCTGGGTCACCAGCAACAGGTCTCAGAACACAGAACAGCGTTACTACACTCTCACAGCAGCATGGTTCCAATGTGATCTCTCTGCTTAGAGATTATTAACATTCAAAGTAAGTTCAAATTTCAAAGTAAATTTTATTATCAAAGTACATACTGTATATGACACGATATACAACCCTCAGATTCATCGTCCTGTGGGCATACTCAGCAAACCTATAGAATAGTAACTATAACAGGATCAACGAACGATCAACCAGAGTGCAGAAGACAACAAACTGTGCAAAAACAAATATAAATAAATAGCAATAAATACTGAGAATGCAAGATAATGTGATAAAAAGTCCTTGAAATTGACACTCTCACAGCAGCATAGTTCCAATATGATCTGTTTGCTTGGAGATTATTATTGGCAATAAAGAACATTTCAACAGTTTCCGTATAGCCTGTCTACAAAACTTACCTGCCCTTGAGCTGCCGTTTCATTCACTTGGGTTGCTCCACTTGATACTGCTGTTTGCCCACTGAGCATTCAGGCAGACTTCAATGCCAAGCTGGGTTCAACCCCTGACTGCAGAATTTCAAAATCCCTTGATCAATATCATTTGTCAGCCATGCTTGGTCAAGGCATCAAGGAGATCTTTCAAACTATCTTTGTTATTCTTCTAGTTGTTTTCACTGTCTGCGTCATAAACTGTATATTTGTAACCGGTCTATAAAGATAAGCTCAATTTTATATGTCACATATACATTGAAATGTCAAAACATATGGTGAAATGTGTCATTTCTATCATGTGCTGAGGCCATCCCACAAGCGTTGCCACACTTCTGGCACTAACCTAGTATGCCCACGATTTACTAATCCTGAACCAGATGTCTTTTTAAAAATATGGGAGGAAAGCAGGATTCCTGGAGGAAACTCTCACACACACGGGGAGAACATACAAACTCCTTTCAGCCATCCGCGGGAAATGAGCCCTAGTCTTCCGATCACTGGCAGTGTGCACCTTGATACTTAGTGCTCTGCGGCCATGCCGCACTGTGTCTATTTAAAAAAAAAAGTAGGAGCAGGAGTAAGTCACTTATCCCTGGCACCTGCTCCGCAATTTAATTATGTCATGACTAGTCTTCTGAAAGTGACATTTCCCATAAACCTTGATTCCCTCAAATTCCAGAAATCTATTGACCTTTATTTTGAATGAACTGATGGACTGACCTTCCATAGCTGTTCAGGGTAGATAATTCTAAATATTTGCACCTACTACATGAATAACTATTTTTTCTCATCTCAATCCAAGACAGCCTACTCCTTAACCTGAAAATGGACCCATTAATTTACACTGCTCAGCCAGGGGAAGTATTTTCCTTTCATATAACCCACTGAAATGGTTATGTTTCGTAACTCCAGAAACTAATTCAAAGAAAAACACTGTAGCCAGGATATTAATTTTGGTTGATACTTAATTTTTGTTTCCTTTATTTTAGTGAGGCACTCACATGTAATGTGGTGGTGTAATGACGTATGTCATCCATGTACTTCTTACATATAATCCATAATGAATTATGTGAACAAATAAAGAAAGCTTAATCAAACAATATCGGAATCAGATTTAATATCATTGGCATGTGTTGTGAAATTTGTTAACTTCATGGCAACAGTACAATGAAATACATAATAAATAAATATAGAGAAAAAATGAGTTACATTAAATATATATTTATATCAAATAGTTAAGTTAAAATAAGCAGTGCAAAATAACAAATAAAAAAAGTGTGGTAGTGTTCATGGGGTCACTATATTTACAATATTACTCAAATATTAAATGCACTATACTCCTCCACACTTAGCTATAAACCAACAATATAGAATGCATATAAACTCAAACATGTAACATTGCTCTCCAGTCATCTATTGTGTGTTCCATTCAGGCCGAAAGGTTTAATCACTTTTTACTAAATCACAGGATTTCTTACTTTTCTGGGTTAACATCTTTCCTGACAAGGGGGTGGTTGGTCACTCTGTTTGGCAGGTGAGGCCTGTGGCTGTGAAACAATCTCAGGTTCTGAGACCTTCTCTGTGATGGTTGTGTGAGTTAACTCTGGACTGGAGAAATTAGTTCTGACATCACTGGACACTTTCTTTCCCTCTAAAAATTGACTCTACTCTCCTCAACTGATGGGTGTGTAATTTCCAGATAATATCAGATACAGTATCCACTATGTAGGAGAGTGGTCCAGTTCTGTCCTTAATCTATCCAAGTATTCACTTTTGATCAATTCCGTAATCCCTTGCCAGGACTGCTTGTCCAGGAGTGAAACACTGAGACTCCTTGTTTGAGGAGCCTTCAATTTGTCTCAGCTGTTTGTCCTGCATACACTTTCTGAGATTGGGTTTGAGGAGATCCAAGGGTGAGCACAAGGGATGAACCAGGAACAGCATACCTGGTGAGTTGTTGGTTGTGAAGTGTGCTGCATTGCAATATACAAGGAGGAAGCTTGCGAGCCAGTGCAATGTGTTCTGCTGACATAGCTCGTAGTGCATTCTTCAGACTCTGAACAAACCTTTCCTCCACGTCATTCACAGCTGGGTGATACAGTGCAGATGTAATATGTCTTATTTCATTTATTTTCAAGAATGATTGAAACTGTTCTGCAGCAAACTATGTTCCATTGTCACTGACTTAAGTGTTCTGGAGCACCAGTCCTTGAAGCTTCTCAACACATCAACAATATATGAGGCTGTAGTGGAGGCTATTGTGAACACTCCTGGCCACTCTATATCTACATCCAGTACTACCAGAAAATTTGTGTCCATGAATGGTTTGGCAAAATCGACATGAATCCTCTGCCAGAATGCAGCCAGTTTCCAGGGATGGAGAGCCACTGCTCGTGTCATCTTCTGGGTTCCAGGAGGCGATATTAAGTGACCAGTTCAAGTCATCCGTGAAGTGAACTCACAGGAATTTAGTGCACTAAGCTCTCTCTACAGAGGAGCCATGCATTTGCAGAGGAGATGCTTTGTCTGCACCTTCCTGAAGTCCATAATGATTTCCTTTGTCTTCTCCACATTCAGGCTTAGATTGTCCTCCTCACACCAAACCATCAGCCACTCCACTTCCTCTCCATCTCATCATTGTTCTTGATAAGGCCAACCACTGTTGTGTCATCCACAAACTTGATGAACAATCTGAGCTGAATCCCGTGACGCAGTCATGTGTCAGCAGTGTGAAAAGCAGTGGGCTGAGCACACAGCCTTGGGGAGTGCTAGTGTTTGGTGGGGCGAGAGATATCGCTTCCCACATGAACTGACTGTGATCTTACTGTTAAGAAGTCAAGCATGCTTTTGCTGCAGAGAGGTGTTGAGACGCAGCAAGGACAATATCCCCACTGGTTTCTGGGGTATAATAGTGCTGAACAGCATTTCGACTTGGAAATGCTACTTGTAATAACCTCATATGGCAGCAACTCAATGCATAAAGGCATGCAGACATTGTCAAGAGGTTCATTTTTGTAATTCATACCAAACATCAGAATGGGGAAGAAATGTGATTGAATTGACTTTGACCATGGAATGATTGTTTTTGCCAGATGGGGTGGTTTGAGTCTCTCAGAAACTGCTGATCTCCTGGGATTTTCATGCACCAAAATTCTATTGATTTTTACAGAAAATCTTGCAAAAGACATCCAGTGAGGGACAATTCTGCGAGTGAAAATACCTTGTTAATGAGAGCGGTCAGAGGAGAATGGCTAGACTGGTTCACTCTGAGGAAAAGGAGACAGCATCTCAAATAACAACATGTTACCACAGTGGTGTGCAGAAAAGCATCTCTAAATGTAGAGCACATTGAAACTTGAAGTGGATAAACTACAGCAGTGAAGGCCATAAACATACATGCAATGGCCATTTATTGGGTACAGGAGGTACTTAATGTGGCCACTCAGTGTATGTTGTGCATTTTTGTTTTGAGGATAAGTGCATACACTAATACATCACAAGAGAAGCCTTTAACAATATAGGTTTCCCCCGCCATCCAAAGGTAGAGCGTTCCTATGAAACGGTTTGTAAGCCAAAATGTCGTAAAGCGAAGAAGCAATTACCATTTCTTTATATGGGAAAATTTTGTGAGCTTTCGCAGACCCAAAAATAACCTACCAAATCATGCCAAATAACACATAAAACCTAAAGTAACAGTAACATATAGTAAAAGCAGGAATGATAAATACACAGCCTATATAAAGTAGAAATACTTTTTTCTCTACAACGATTTCCTGCACAGAACTCCGTAGCGAAAATCTCACGCAAGCACTCTCGGTAGAAAATCTCACGTAAGCACTGTTGGCATAAACACGCTGTCCAGTAACCTTTAAACTATGAAGCTGACAAATCTACCAAATAACACGTAAAAATACACAGCCTATATAAAGTAGAAATAATGTATGTACAGTGTAGTATCACTTACCGGAATTGCGAAGACATTGAGCACACTGATGATGGTGTGTTAGACTAAGTCGTCACAGGCTGGGTGGTGCAGTGGCCCCCATCCTCTGGGCCGCCAACTGATACATTGCCGCGAAGCACGCAGGGGTAGCCAGGAGGCACACAGCACATCTTTAAGAAAAAAGCTGAAATAAACATGCTAATTAATTAGGTGCTGCCCGGCACGTAAATGACGGCGCAGATCAGAGACGATTGCCGATTGCATCGGCACTGATCTGGGCCGACAATTACATGCTAGGCGGCACCTAATTAATTAGCATGTTTATTTTGGCTTTTTTCTTAAAGATGTGCTGTGTGCCTCCCGGCTACCGCTGCATTCTCTGCGAATAGGTATCTGTCCGCGGCCTGGGGGT
Organism: Mobula birostris; assembly: GCF_030028105.1. NCBI lineage: Eukaryota > Metazoa > Chordata > Chondrichthyes > Myliobatiformes > Myliobatidae > Mobula > Mobula birostris. Next base: position 160,442,380 of record NC_092371.1, read on the forward strand.
TGGGGTGGTGGGACACTGAGGTGTCATCTCGTCGCCTGTTTCCATTAGAGCAGGGCAGCTCATCTTCTCCTATGACTGCCTGCCTCGATGTTGAAGGTCAAGGTTCGTCATCTGCTGTGGCTGATGTGGAAGACTTGCTTGACTGCTGAGCCTCGCGCATTTTTTATCATACAGTTCTTTGTAAGCACTCAAACCATCCTGCAAATATCTCCTAAACCGACGTACCCTTTCAAAATTAAAGTCGTACTTTATCATTGCAGCGAAAATCTCACGCAGTTGCTTCATGTTCAATTCGCTAATGAATTCGGTTTCGATTGTTATCCTTTCCTCTTCCAATTGCATCAGCTCTTCATCTATCAGTTCTTGGTCATGGGATGCCAAAACCTCTTCAACATCATCTTCATCAGCTTCCACAAGCCAAACTCACTTTGTCCTTACTTTGTTCACCACGATCAAAACGCTTAATTATGTCTAGTTTTACGCTAAGTGTAACACACTTACGAGCTCTTTCAGGCTTTTCTGACACCTTAGAGCTCATCTTGCTAATGGCTGCTCACAGGCACGTGTTTAAGCAATGCTGGTGAGAATGCCGTTCCAAATCCAGGGGAGAGTGGCTGCTCAGGGCACACGCTGCCTTTTATCACACGCTGATTTTTTATCTGGTGCTGATTTTTTTCGTAACACTGAAAACACCTTCTGTTAGCGAAAACAGGGAACTAATGTAGGTCTTTCGTAACAGTGAGGTTTCGTAAAGCAAATGTTCGAAAAGTGGGGGACACCTGTACTCTTTTATTTCTCGAATAAATAGTGTGAGTCCTTCTTAAACTTAGTAATGGATGGGCCTGCATAAAAAGAAGAACATATTAAATACTAAAAACAAGAGAAAATCTGCAGATACTGGAAATCCAAGCAACGCACACAAAATGCTGGATAAACTCAGCAGGCCAGGCAGCATCAATGGGAAAGAGTACAGTTGACATTTCAGGCTATGAGCCTTCAGCAGGACCTGAGAGAGAGAGAGAGAAAAAAAATTAGGTGTCAGACTCTGACTCCTCACCTTTTTTTCTCCAGTCCTGCTAAAGGGTCTCAGCCCGAAATATATTTAATATTGGTGGTATGCTCACTTTGTCAAATATACACTCTCCTAAGCTCCACAGATCAAAGTTGCTGGTGAACGCAGCAGGCCAGGCAGCATCTCCAGGAAGAGGTACAGTCGACGTTTCAGGCCGAGACCCCGACTCGGCCTGAAACGTCGACTGTACCTCTTCCTAGAGATGCTGCCTGGCCTGCTGCATTCACCAGCAACTTTGATGTGTGTTGCTTGAATTTCCAGCACTTTGGCAGAATTCCTGTTGTTTGCGTTTTTAAAACTCTCCTAAGCTCTTCAGTGCAATCAATGTATAATCACAGGTTGTAAGTAACTGCTGACCTAACATAGATTTCAAACACCTTGTCTTGCTGCTGTGTCCCTCCAAACCATCTCCGATCAAATCAAAATCAAATTAGGACAAATGAGTCTTTTCTTTTAAATTAGATTATCTTTGATTCTGCTTGCTTCTGTATCAGCAAATTGACATTTATAATTCCACTTAAGCTTAAAATTTGTGTCTGATATTAGAAAAGAAAGATTGTTTATCATAAGTTTGTAAGAGTACATGGAAAAGACTGCAGAGGGAAATAGCGGAATTGTTGATTGCATTGAGATCCCTAGTTACTGGATTCCTTCTTCATCCTAACATTCTAGAATCAGTGTCAGAATCAATGAAATATGTTGTTAAAAGAGAAGAAGGTATGTCCTGGTTGGTGGCGGAGGGATGTCATTACTGATAGATGCCACTTTTCGAGGTATCACCTTTTGAAGATGTCCTTGATGGTTGGGAGATTAGTGCCCATAATGAAGCTGGCTGAGTTTACAACCCACTGCAGTGCTTTTCCAAACCTGTGTGCTGATTGTCAGCGAGGGGAGATGTTATTTCTGATCTGCGCTGACTGTGGTCTCCCAATGAGGATGTCTCAGATCCAGTTGCAGGAGGAGATACAGAGCCCAATTTTTGAAACTTATTGTTTAGTAGTAAGGGAATAATTGTGTTGAATGTTGACCTCTAATCAATAAACAGAAGCCTGATGTCCAGGTCATCCAAGGCCAAGTGGACAGCCCGTGAGACTTTAGCCAGTGAGACTGCATTGTTACGCGACCACTGTTTCATTTACTGTAGGTGTCACTTTAAAATGCCTAAATGAGGCGGGACTATGACATCAGTATAACAAACAGCAATGAACCGCTGGGACTTTAGAGGAGAGAGAGAGAGGAAGTGGGGAAGTTTTGGACTGCAAGCTGCTGGAGTGGCTTGCCATAAAAATGGGTAAAGTCTGATACTTTTCCATGCCCAAAGGATTGGGTTGATTAACGGCACACTGTGTACATTGGATGTGTGACTGTCACTTTGTATGATCTATATGTGGATTTCGCTGGAGTGTCCTGTGGTGACCACTTTTGTTAACCCTTACATGGTTTAGGGTATGTTACGTGGTAACCACTTGTGCGAAGGAATATCCTGTGACTGTCACCATGGGATATTTCTACGTGGATTTCAGAATGACTCGACGGATAAAATCTCCAGCGACTGTTACCTTGTTTTCCCTGCGTGGAACCTGTAGAATTCTTCGTAATCACCTTCTCTCTAGCTTTTAACGTGGGTTTACAAATCTCTCCCCTCACTTATTTTGTGGATTGCTGGACTTTTCTACTTTGCCAACTTAAGACTTTGAGAACTGTTAGAGAGAGAGAAAGAGAGAGAGAACTAATAACTTATGTTTATTTTGTTTATTTTTTTATATTAAGAGTAGATACTAATAAAGATAGTGGTTTTAACATCAAAACCTGACTCAATGTATGATGTATGATCTATTGCTGCTGGTATGTAACAGCATTGCTGTAGACATATAGGCATATTGCAATGGGTCCAAGTCCTTGCTTAGGCCCAGTTATTCCACTTATTCAGCAAATCAGCCGTTTTGAGCTGAATTAAAGTACTTCTGTTGTTTTTTTCTAAGAATATTCCTCTCTGTACAGATATATGCTTTTGGAATTTGTAAATAATATGCAGTTTTTCTGTACATTGTTCACAGCAGGCAGGCTAATTTCTCCCTCTTCATGCAAAGAAGAGCACCAGCAAAAGAGACATTTAAGTTAGAGCCTAGATCAAAGTGTATATCATTCAGTTTTAAAGTTCAAAAGTTCAAAGTACATTTTATTATCGAAGTATGTGTAAATTATACAACTTTCAGATTTATCTGCTTAACAGGCAGCTACAAAGCAAGAAACCTGAAAGAACCCAGTTTAAAAAAAACTCAATGTGCAGAGAGAGAAAAAAAATCAAATCAAATCAAATCACACAAACAGTAGAGCAAGCATCAGCATTCAGAACAAAATTGAGTCCATCAACCTGAAGCCGGGAGCAGCCAGAGTGGGCTCATTGTCTCAGTCTCAGTCCATCAAATAGAGGCAAATCGCCGTCAAGTTCACTGTCACTGAGCCCACAGCAGTCAGTACACAACACAGCTTCAGTGCCAAAGAGAGTGGAGTAAAACACTGCAGAGAAGAACTGGCTCAATCCTCACCTCGGGTCCTGACACCTGGCCTTTTCAGTCCATCTGGCCTGATGTTTGAGTTTTAAACTGCTAGGTTGTCCCCAAACTTGGTCCCGAGCCCCAGCGCTGCCACATCAATGTGCTCTGGGCTGTTTCTGGCCTGTACTGGACTTTTCCAATTCAGTGTGGCGCTTAGATGAATTAAACCTTGCTCCCAGCTTAGGTGGACAGGCTCTGTAATAGCTCTGCTTCAACTTTTATTCTTCATGCTTGCTCCAACTATGTCTCCATCTTCTCCCGGAACACGTCTCGTCCTCTAGCTCTGTCTCACATCCGCATGCCTCGACCTTGGATCAGCCTCGCCTTCACTCACTTCTTCATTGTTTCCAGTGATTGCTTACAAAAGTTTTCCATATAAAAAGGGTTATTAATGGAGTATCTAGTCAAATTCCTTGTTTTGAGATCCACCAGTAAGCTGTCGCCCACATTCACTAGCACCATCTTAAACCGGAATTAGTTAATGCAATCTAAATTTAGTAAGTGTGTAAAAACGTCTGCTTTTTGCATAGTACATGCCAAATTATTGGAATCCTGATATATGTCTGCATCTTACCTGAACTTTTAGTGCCCAAATATCATATTTAATTAACATCAAAATCACATTTAATATCACCAGCATGTGTTGTGATATTTGTTAACTTTGCAGCCGCAGTACTAGGCAATGCATAATAATATAGGAAAAAACTGTGAATTACAGTAAGTGTGTGTATGTGCGCGTGCGCGCACACACACACACACAGCCTTTAAGAAGCAATCACCCTCTTGGAAGTTTTCATGTTTTATTGTTTTAAAACATTGAATCACAAAGGATTTAATTTGGCTTTTTTTGGATATTGACCAACAGAAAAAGATCTTTTCATGTCAAAGTGAAGCATCTCTAAAAAGTGATCAAAATTAATTACAAATATAAATCAGAAAACAATTGATTGCATAAGTATTCACCCCTTCAAGTCAGTATTTAGTAGATGCACCTTTGGCAACAATTACCCGCCTTGAGTCCATGTGGATAGGTCTCTATCAGCTTGGCACATCTGGACACTGCAAATTTTCCCCATTATTCTTTACAAAACTGCTCAAGCTCCGTCAGATTGCATGGGGATCATGAGTGAACAGCCCTTTTCAATTCCAGCCAAAAATTCTCAATTGGATTGAGGTCAGGGCTCTGACTTGGCCCCTCCAGGACATTAACTTTGTTGTTTTCAAGCCACTCCTATGTAGCTTTGGCTTTATGCTTGGAGTCATTGTCTTGCTGGAAACAAATCTTCTCCTAAGTCAAAGTTCTCTTGCAGACTGCACCTGGTTTTCCTCCAGGATTTCCTTGTATTTTGCTGCATTCATTTTGCACTCTACCTTCACAAGCCTTCCAGGGACTGTTGCAGTGGAGCATCCCTACAGCATGATGCAGCCACCACCGTGCTTCACAGTAGGGATAGTGTGTTTTTATGATACTCTGTGTCTGGCCTACATCAAGCATAGTGTTTAGCCAGATGCCGAAAAGCTCAATTTTGGTTTCATCAGACCATAGAACTTTCTTCTAGCTGACTTCAGAGTCTCCTGCATGTCTTGTGTCAAACTCTAACTGAGATTTCATATGAGATTTTTCAACAGAGGCTTTCTCTTTGCCACCTCTCCCATAAAGCTGCAAGTGGTGAGGCACCTGGGCAATAGTTGTTGTACAAGAGGCGATTGATAAGTTTGTGGCCTAAGGTAGAAGGAGTCAATTTTAGAAAACCTAGCATACTTGTTTCTCAACATAGTCCACTCCTACATTTACGCACTTAGTCCACTGGTCGTGGAGCATACGGATCCCTTCTTTGTAGAAGTCGGCATCTTGGACCTCCAGAAAGAAGGGGTGATTGGTAAATTCATAGCCTGAGGTAGAAGGAGATGAGTTATACAGCTCTTGTTACATGCACATGCAGTTCAACTCTTTAAGTGATAAAGCAGAAAGTCTGAAGTTAATAACTCATCTCCTTCTAGGTTCCTCCACCACTCCCAGATGGTGATGCAGCCAGTTAGACTGCTTTCCACAGTACATCTGGTACATCTGTAGAAATTTGTGAGTGTTTTAGGTGCACACCAAATCTCCTCAAACTGCTAATGAAATATAGCTGCTGTCATGCTTTCTTTATAGCTGCATCAATATGTTGGTACCAAGTTAGATCCTCAGAGATATTGACACCCAGAAATTTGAAATTGCTCACTCTCCACTTCTGATCCCTCAATGAGGACTGGTGTGTCTTACCCTTTGTGAATTCCACAATCAACTCTTGGGTCTTACTGACGTCCATAAGACCATAAGACAAAGGAGCAGAAGTCGCCATTCGGCCCAACGAGTCTGCTCCACCATTTTATCATGAGCTGATACACTCTCCCATTTAGTCCCACTCCCCCGCCTTCTCACCATAATCTTTGATGCCCTGTCTACTCAGATACCTATCAATCTCTGCCTTAAATACAGTACACCCAATGACGTGGCCTCCACTGCTGCCCGTGGCAACAAATTCCATAGGTTCACCACCCTCTGGCTAAAAAAATTTCTTCACATTTCTGTTCTGAATGGGCGCCCTTCAATCCGTAAGTCATGCCCTCTCGTACTAGACTCCCCCATCATGGGGAACAACTTTGCCATATCCACTCTGTCCATGCCTTTCGACATTCAAAATGTTTCTATGAGGTCTCCCCTCATTCTTCTAAACTCCAAGGAATACAGTCCAAGAGCGGACAAACGTTCCTCATATGATAACCCTCTCATTCCTGGAATCATTCTAGTGAACCTCCTCTGTACCCTCTCCAACGTCAGCACATCCTTTCTTAAATAAGGAGACCAATACTGCCAACAGTACTCCAAGTGAGGTCTCACCAGCGCCTTATAGAGCCTCAACATCACATCCCTGCTCCTATACTCTATTCCTCTAGAAATGAATGCCAACATTGCATTTGCCTTCTTCACTACCGACTCAACCTGGAGGTTAACCTTAAGGGTATCCTGTACGAGGACTCCCAAGTCCCGTTCCATCTCAGAACTTTGAATTCTCTCCCCATTTAAATAATAGTCTGCCCATTTATTTCTTCTGTCAAAGTGTATAACCATACCCTTTCCAACATTATATTTCATTTGCTACTTCCTTGCCCATTCTTCCAATCTATCCAAGTCTCTCTGCAGACTCTCCGTTTCCTCAGCACCACCGGCCCCTCCACCTATATTCGTATCGTCAGCAAACTTAGCCACAAAGCCATCTATTCCATAATCCAAATCGTTGATGTACAATGTAAAAAGAAGCGGCCCCAACATGGACCCCTGTGGAACACCACTGGTAACCGACAGCCAACCAGAATAGGATCCCTTTATTCCCACTCTCTGTTTCCTGCCAATCAGCCAATACTCTATCCACGTATGTAACTTTCCCGTAATTCCATGGGCTCTTATCTTGTTAAGTAGTCTCATGTGTGCCACCTTGTCAAAGGCCTTCTGAAAATCCAAATACACAACATCCACTGCATCTCCCTTGTCTAGCCTACTGGTCGAGCTAAGATCTGCAACACAGAGGAAAAGGGAGGAATAATCCAGAAAGGAAAATATCCAGGCTGGAGATTGAGGGGAATTGACAGAGAGAGAGACAAAAAATAAAAGCAGGGAAAAGCATGCAAGACTAATGAGCAGGTAAAGAAAAAGAGGCAAAGTAAAGGAGTGAGACATGACATAGGGAGAGCCACAAGCACAGAAAAAGTGAGTGAAAACCGGATGTGTTTGATGGAGAATGAGAGAGTTATGGAGAAGGAGCATTAGACAGTGTAAACTGAGAGTTATCTTCAAATCCTCCCCTTTTTAAAAATTTGCTTTCTAAGTAGTGATTGTTCCTGACAAGGCCAATATTTCATATTCATCTTCTGTCTCTCACAGCACAAGTGGTTGATGCTTTGAAATGGGCCAACTGGGCCAGAGGTTGTGTTGGTAGAAGTTTGATTATCTCTCAGTCAGCGTACTAGCACAGATGTACACCAACAGCCCCCTCTCCCACCTCCCCCCCCACCCCACACACACACACACACACACACACACACTCACTCTGCAGGATGGCAAGAGGGATGTTCCCCAGAGTGCTCTTTTTGTCTTCACTATCCAGTTATTGCTAATGGACATGTGTACTTACAGGTGTAAGGTGAGGGCAGAATCAGGCTTGTGGTGGTATCCCTGCTCCAAGTAACCAGACAAAGTTCCTGTCAAATCTCAGCCAAGAACAGAGGCCACTCTTGTACTGTTGCATTCACTGAACCCCACCCCGAATGGATGAAATGTAGTCAAAGAAAAAATATTGATTCATAACATAGTCTTTTTACTTTGGAATAGAGAAAATCTAGTGAAACTTTTTTGTACTCCTGCTGTTGAGAGTTCTTTCCCTCTACATATAATTCCACTCCATTTAATTTAAAAGGTACAATACAAATGCTATCGGATTCTCTAGGCCATTATCCACATATAACTGATGACACTCCATAATTTGAGGCATGGTTTAGTCTCCTTATGTTTCATTATGCAGGAGTAAGGACTCAACTGTTTGCAAAGGTCTCATGTTGATCCTCAATCTGTCTCCAATTCCAAAATCTATTTCAATTTCCAAACCAAATCTATTGTTAAGTTTTTCTGAGTAGCTAGTACATTGGTAAAAACATCATTGCTAAATCGAATAAGAATCTGAGATAATCTGAAATAACCAAAGCCCACAGCAAATATGAGCCTGACCACATTCTCACTCCTCTTGGGTACTAGCCTACAAAGTACTCTGGACATCTTCAGGAAGCAGTGCCTCAGAAAGACAGCGTCCATTACTAAGGACCCCCAGTACTCAGGGCATGCTCCTTTCTCACTGTTACCATCAGGTAGGAGGTACAGAAGCCTGATGGCACACACTCAGCAATTCAGGAACAGCTTCTTCTCCTCTGCCATCCGATTCCTAAATGGACATTGAACCCTTGGACACTACCTCACTTTTTTAATATACTGTACAGTATTTCTGTTTTTTGCACTTTTTAAGAATATATTCAATATATGTATACTGTAATTGATTTACTTATTATTAATTTTATTTTATTTATTATTTATTTTTTCTTTTTTACATTGTGTATTGCATTGAACTGCTGCTACTAAGTTAACAAATTTCATGGAACATGCCGGTGATAATAAACCTGATTCTGATTCTCTCGAAGATTTGTAAACCATTGGCATCAACCTTTTTTTGACATTGACAATTTCTGGTTGTATAAGAGCTCATTTACATTTATGTGAGTTGATGAAGTCAACTCTAAATCTTTTCAACAATGTAAGGATTTCTTTTGCAGTAGCAATAATTTTCCCCTTGTTTTAATAACAGAATATATGACATCCTTAAATACTTGACAAGAGTATGTCTTGAGATTAAGTGTAATTTCTGCCTAAGATGGATGTCTGAATTTTTGCCTGCTGGTATGTCTACTCATGATATCAATATTTTACAGAGTGATATTTATTTGTAATTTTATCTTGAAATTGTCTCAGTCTCACCATTTCCACTTGCAGTGGGGGCATATACAATTGTGGTATTGCTCTGTCTGACTCCCTATCTATATTAGCCTGCTGGCTAAGTCTCCTCACTGTCCAGTTGAGTTGATTTGTTTTTGGGTTGTTCCTCCAATTTCCAGATAACTCTGGCTTTCTGAAGGGTCACCAAATTAGTTAACATGCCATCAGTTTCAAAGCCAATCTGAAATTCACATACAGTTTTGCTGGCATCTGACTGTACATACAATCAAAGGAAAAAACATTCCTCCAGATTACGATGCACCCACACGGTGTTTATCTCGACATCATCATCATCATCAGGTGCCAGGCCCAGTTTGAGCTTTGACTGCCATGGCCCACACACTCCTGCTTTGGGTCAAGTGGATTTCATTGGTATACGTTTCCAATTCTCTGGCTGCTGTCTCCATCATCATTTGTCTTTGTCTTCCTCTTGATTTCTTCCCTTCAATCTTTCCCATAATTACTGTGCATTCCAACTCCTCTTTCCTAATCATATGTCCGATGAAGTTATGTTGCCTTTTCATGATCTCATACATTATTTCTCTTCTACATTATGTATTGCATTGAACTGCTGCTACCAAGTTAACAAATTTCATGTCATATGCCAGTGATAATAAACCTGATTCTGATTCTCCTGAAGGTTTGTAAACCATTGGCATCAACCTTTTTTTTAATCTCCACAGCACATAAACAAAAATCTTAAACTACAAATAAGTTAATAAATATGATTGAACGTCGGTGGTGGGGAAACTGCTGGAGTCAGTTATCAAGGATGTGATAACAGCACATTTGGAAAGCGGTGAAATGATCGGACAAAGTCAGCATGGATTTGTGAAAGGAAAATCATGTCTGACGAAACTCATAGAATTTTTTGAGGATGTAACTAGTAGAGTGGATAGGGGAGAACCAGTGGATGTGGTATATTTGGATTTTCAAAAGGCTTTTGACAAGGTCCCACACAGGAGATTAGTGTGCAAACTTAAAGCACACGGTATTGGGGGTAAGGTATTGGTGTGGGTGGAGAATTGGTTAGCAGACAGGAAGCAAAGAGTGGGAATAAACGGGACCTTTTCAGAATGGCAGGCGGTGACTAGTGGGGTACCGCAAGGCTCAGTGCTGGGACCCCAGTTGTTTACAATATATATTAATGACTTGGATGAGGGAATTAAATGCAGCATCTCCAAGTTTGCGGATGACACGAAGCTGGGTGGCAGTGTTAGCTGTGAGGAGGATGCTAAGAGGATGCAGGGTGACTTGGATAGGTTGGGTGAGTGGGCAAATTCATGGCAGATGCAATTTAGTGTGGATAAATGTGAAGTTATCCACTTTGGTGGCAAAAATAGGAAAACAGATTATTATCTGAATGGTGGCCGATTAGGAAAAGGGGAGGTGCAACGAGACCTGGGTGTCATTATACACCAGTCATTGAAAGTGGGCATGCAGGTACAGCAGGCGGTGAAAAAGGCGAATGGTATGCTGGCATTTATAGCGAGAGGATTCGAGTACAGGAGCAGGGAGGTACTACTACAGTTGTACAAGGCCTTGGTGAGACCACACCTGGAGTATTGTATGCAGTTTTGGTCCCCTAATCTGAGGAAAGACATCCTTGCCATAGAGGGAGTACAAAGAAGGTTCACCAGATTGATTCCTGGGATGGCAGGACTTTCATATGAAGAAAGACTGGATGAACTGGGCTTGTACTTGTTGGAATTTAGAAGATTGAGGGGGGATCTGATTGAAACGTATAAGATCCTAAAGGGATTGGACAGGCTAGATGCAGGAAGATTGTTCCCGATGTTGGGGAAGTCCAGAACGAGGGGCCACAGTTTGAGGATAGAGGGGAAGCCTTTTAGGACGGAGATTAGGAAAAACTTCTTCACACAGAGAGTGGTGAATCTGTGGAATTCTCTGCCACAGGAAAAAGTTGAGGCCAGTTCATTGGCTATATTTTAGAGGGAGTTAGATATGGCCCTTGTGGCTACGGGGGTCAGGGGGTATGGAGGGAAGGCTGGGGCGGGGTTCTGAGTTGGATGATCAGCCATGATCATAATAAATGGCGATGCAGGCTCGAAGGGCCGAATGGCCTACTCCTGCACCTATTTTCTATGTTTCTATGCATGCAGAAAAGTGCAGGGCAGGTAAACAGTGAATGGGTCACTGTCCTAGAAACAGCTCCTTCAAAAGAAGAGCCTTATCACTCCAAAAGTAATATTAAGTGGCTGGATATTTCAAATGGGATCTTTCACTTTGTGAATATTGAGCAACACATGCAAAATACTGAAAGAACTAAGTAAGTCAAACAGCATGTACAGATGAAAATAAACTGTCATTATTTTGGGCAAAGATTTAGCTTCTGATTTCTTCCTTTCCAGTTCTGATGAAGGTCTCAGCCCAAAACATCGACTGGTTTTTCCCTCCATTGGTGCTACATGAACTGCTGATTTCCTCCAGCAGTTTGTTTGTGTTACTCAAGATTTCCAACGTCTGCAGAATCGCTTGTGTTTATCATTTTGGAAATATTGCTTGTTTCCATTCTTTCCATGCATGCATGAGAACTCACATAATGGTCTCGACTATTTTATGCTCACTTCTCTGTTGATTTCCAGTCAATAGCATTTATACCTTCTGTCTGTCTGTCTTTTACTTGGCACCGCATGCATAGATTTACTGGCTTTGTGTGTCCAGAAAGCTTTCAACACCTATGCAAGTTCTTCTGCCAAGCAAACGCAGGATTTGGAAATGAGGTGATCTGTGCAGGTGAACAGTGGTATTCAGTTAGTGCTTGTTAAGATTTCTGATAGGTGATACATATTCACTATTGTGACTATCCTTGTCATCAGCGGTAGTGTGTTTGGTATTGGTATTGGATTATTACTGTCACATGTATCAAGATACAGGTCTTCCAGGCAGATCATTCCACATGTAGGTACAGCGAGACAGAAAAAAGAAAAACATAATGCACATTATTATTTAAGGCATCCGTTAGTCTTGCGAGACCATGGATCTGCACCTGGGAAGTCTTCACTCTCCAGGGCGCAGGCCTGGGCAAGGTTGTATGGAAGACCGGCAGTTGCCCATGCTGCAAGTCTCCCCTCTCCACAACACCGATGTTGTCCAAGGGAAGGGCAAGGGCCGATACAGCTTGGCACCAGTGTCATCGCAGAGCAATGTGTGGTTAAGTGCCTTGCTCAAGGACACAACACGCTGCCTCGGCTGGGGCTCGAACTCACGACCTTCAGATCGCTAGTCGAATGCCTTAACCACTTGGCCACATGCAGATTATAGAGTTATAGTTACAGAGAAAATGTAGTTCAGGTCTACATATTATCTGCAATGGTCACGGTGAAGTAGATAAGACAAGAAGACATAGGAGCATAATTAGGCCATTTACTAATTACTACTCAAGAACCTCTCAATGTCTGTGGCAATGAATTCTACAGATTGACCCCCTTTGGCTGAAGAAATCCTCATCTCGTCTCTGAAGGGATATTCTTGTATTCTGAATTTGGGAGATTGGGAAATCAAGAGTACACCTTTTCACTGATTAGTGGGCTAGTATTCTGGAGCTGGTAAATGCTTTCTATAGTAATCTCTGGGGGAGAACATGAGCTTCAGGATGTGTGTAGACTGCAGTCAATCCAAAATCAACACATGTACTTACTCCACGTATGTGATAAAATCATTAAATCATTTGCATAATTACTTCACCACACACACTCACTTGCTCACAGATTTTATTCTTGATAATGAATTCTGCATAAGGAGTGAGGATGACCTTGCTAGAAATTGACAGAATTTAATTTCTTAATTATATTTGGAAGGGACAAGATGTCAGTTCTGACTGGTTTGCTGAAGCATGCTTCCATCTGTGAACTGCTGAGGTTTTATTAGTATTTTACAATTTATCCTCTGTTGGTGGAGAATGGGGTTAGATTTCTTAATACATTATTAGATCAGTCTCTACTCTGGACATCATTTAAGTATATTTTGATTTGCTACTGTTCCTCCTGCTCTTTGTTTATACATCCATGAGTAACACATATAAAATGCTGGAGCAACTCAACAGGTCACGCAACATCTATGAAAAGGAATAAACAATTGACATTTTGGCCTGAAAATCTTCATCAGGACAGGAAAGAAAAGAAGAAACTAGAATAAAAAGGTTGGGGGTGGAGAAGGAGTACAAGCAGGAGATGATAGGTGAAACTAGGTGGATTGGGAAGAGGGAATAACATGAGAAGATTGGGAGATGATGGGTGGGAAAGGTAAAGGGCTGAAGAAGAAGGAATCTGATAGGAGAGGAGAGTGGACCATGGGAGAAAGGGAAGGAAGAGTGGCGCCAGAGGGAGGGGATAGGCGAGTGAGGAGAAGAAAAGAGGTAAAAGGGGAGCCAGAGTAGGGAATGGAAGAAGAGAAAACAGGAAGGAGAAAAAATACTGGGTTGGAGAAATCGGTGTTCATGTCACCAGGTTGGAGGCTACCCAGACGGAATATGAGGTGTTGCTCTTCCAACCTGAGAGGGGACTCTTCATGGCAGCAGAGGAGGCCATGAGCTAACAAGCCAGCGTAGGAGTGGGGATTGGAATTAAAATGTTTGGCCACTGGGGAGTCCTGCTTTCTCTGCATGGAGAGAAAGTGCTCGACAAAGTGGTCCTCTAATATATGTCGGAGCTCACCAACGTAGAGGAGGCTACATCAGGAGCACTGGGCACAGTAGATGACCCCAACAGATTCACAGTGGAAGTGTTGCCTCACCTTTAAGGTCTATTTGTGGCTGTGAATAGAGGTGTGGGAGGAGGTGAATAGACAGGTGTAGGACTTTTTCTGATTGCAGGGATAAGTACTGGGAGGGATTAGTGGGGAATAAATGGACAAAGGAATCACAGGGATAGTGATTCCTGCAGAAAGCAGAGAATTGGGATGGGGGTAAAAAACATGTTTGCTGGGAGGATTCCTTTGAAGATGTAGGAAGTTGCGGAGAAAGATATGCTGGATGCGAAGGTTCATGGAATGGTAGGTAAGGACAAGAGGAACTCTACAATGAATAATGAAGAAGTGCAAAACAAAAAAAAAAACGGTGAGCTGCTCCAAATAATGGAGCAGTCCAAAAATGCAGCAAGACGTAGACAATAGCTAGACCTGGCCTGATAGGTGGCAAATAACATTCAGGTCATATAAATACCAGGCAATGACAATATCCAACAAGAGAAAATCCAGTATCATGCCCTGCATTCAATGGCATTAGCATTACTATAAGCAGTAACATGGTAGCATAGCAGTTAGCTGAATGTTAGTACAAAGCCAGCTGTAAGATTGGAGTTCAATTGCTGCCATCTATAAGAAGCTTTTACATTCTCTCTGTTGCTGGGTGGGTTTCCTCCAGGTCTCCAGCTACTTCTCACATTCCAAAGTGTCTGGTTAGGGTTAGGGAGTTGTGAGCATGCTATGTTGTGACTGGAAATATGGTGCACTGCCCATTACAATCCTCGTTAATTTAACTTGATGCAAACAACGGATTTCACTGTATGTTCCCTCCAAGTATGCACTCTACCACCATCAGGAGAGAGGTACAGGACCTTCATGTCCCACAACACCAGGTTCAGGAACAGTTGTTACCCTTCCACTGTCAATCTCCTGAACTGACGTGGATAATTTCACTCACCTCAACTCTGAAGTGGTTTCAGAACCTATGGACTCACTTTAAGGACTCAACAACTCAAGTTCTCAGTATTATTTAGTTACTTATTTTTATCTGCTGTTTGTCTTTTGCATATTGGTTGTTTGTCACTCATTGATTCCATTGCATTTCTCTGTTCTACTGAATGCCTGCAAGAAAATGAATCTCAAGGTAGTATATTGTGACATTTCCATATTTTGATAATAAACTTACTTTGAATTTAATTTATCTCACCAAAACTCATTAGAAAGCACCTTCCAAACCTGTTATCTCTACCTGCCAGAACTGAGTCCTCTCCTGATACTCAGGTGGTTGTGGGTCGAGACCCATTCCAGACACTCCAGCACAGAATGGTGGTTGGCACCCGAGTGCACTATCAGGGGTGCTACATTTTAGATTACCAACATTTAGCATTTCATTTAGTGGTCTAATGAGATATTTTTATTTTTCCTCCCATTTATCCTGGTGGCTTCTGAACAAGGTTGCCAACTCAGTGTTGGCTGCTATCAAATTATAGTCACTTTCTGTGTTGGTAAGTTGCAAACTTAAGCAAGCAGACTGGGGCTTCCAGGGTTCATTTTGTTGTTATATTTTGCTGCAAGACTTACAATCATTGCTCTCAAATGGATTTGAACTCAAGATCGTGAAGCAGAGGAATAAAAGTTCTGCCTGTAGTCAGTTAACCTATCATTTGAAGTGAACAAGGAAGTTATCTTTTCTACTTGTTGTTCAGATGTGGGTTCTGACAATTATTGGTCAGCCTAAGTTGCCAGTGCATAGCTCAAATTGACTCACAATCCTGAATCTTTCCAATGAGTCCAGTGAAAGTTCTCCCACTACAGAAAACTCTAATAACCTGGCATGCTCAGAACTTTGATTCAGCCCAGTTAATTTTCCAATTTATGGTGTTATCCAACAGAGTAGTACATCATTTTTCCAATGTTACACAGTAGTATGATAAATTCAGCAGTGAGCCCACTGAATGTAAAAGAGGTAAGAGAAAAGAGGACATTGATCATCCTAAGGAGAGCATGGGAAATGAGACAGAGAAGGGCACACAACCTGTGACCCTAATGTTTGAAAGGGGGAACAGGAGCTGGAACTCTGCAAAGCTGGAAGGGAGTGTGGAAACCATAGTCATGATATTGCAAAGGAGCACAGAAACCAGAGCTCTGGCAAGTTGGAAGAAAGTGCTGGAGCCCAGATGAATAGGAAAAGAGTGTGGGAACGGGAGCCCAGATGAGTTGGAAATGAAGTGTGGAATCAGGAGCCCAGGTGAGGTGGAATAGAGTGTGGGAACTTGATCCAAGTGATTTGCAAGGGAGTATCAGAACTAGAGTCCAGGTGAGTTGGAAGGAAGCATGGAAGCTGGATCCCCAGGTAAGTTGGAAGGAAGTGTGGGAACTGGAGCCCAGGTAAGCTGGAAGGAAGTGTAAGAACTGGAGCCCAGGTGAGTTGGAAGGAAGTGTGGGAACTGGAGCCCAGGTAAGCTGGAAGGAAGCACAAGAACTGGAGCCCAGGTGAGTTGGGAGGAAGCACAAGAACTGGAGCCCAGGTGAGTTGGAAGGAAGTGTGGCAACTGGATCCCAGGTGAGTTGGAAGGAAGCACAGGGGCAGGATCCTTGGGTGCCGCAGTAGCATAACTGTTTGCGCGACGTTAATACAGCTTGGAGTGTCAGATTTCAGACATCAATCTGTACGTCCTCCCCATGGAATGCGTGATGTATGTGAATCTCCCCTAGCTGCTCTGGTTTCCTCCCCCAGTCCAAGGACACACTGAATAGGTTAATTGGTCATTGTAAATTCTCCCATGATTAGGCTGGGGTTAAATCGAGGTTGTCAGGGGTTGCTGGGTAGCACTGTTCAAAGGGCTGGAAAAGCCTAATCTGCACTGTATCATTAAATAAAATAAAATAAAGAATCAAAATGGAATGCAGCAAATGTTACCAGATAATCCGAAAACAGAACCATCAGGATTTCTGAATGGTCCCATTGTAGATTATCTGACCTTTACCCTCAGCTATTTCAGAGCCTGAACCAAAATGGATGAAGGAATGTTGCTTATTTCCAAGTCAGATCTGTGTGTCCGCGAGGTGGAGTTAATGGTGTTCCGTTGACCTTCTCTGAGGGACCTGCTTGCGAATTTCCCCCTTCAGTGGATGATGCACAGTACTACAACTATTGCTGCAGGATGTCTGTCGATAAGTGGCTAAAAGGTAGACAAAATGTTAGAGGAACTCAGCGAGTCAGGGAGCGTCTATGGAGGGGAATAAACAGTCATCATTTCAGCCGAGACCCTTCATCAGGAGCAGATCTCAGCTTGAAATGCCAACTCTTTAGTCCCCTCCATAGATGCTGCCTAAAATGCTAATTTCCTCTTATATTTCATGTGTGTGTTGCCCAAAATTTCTATCATCTGCAGAATTTCTTGAGTTTAAGCTAAAACCATAGTAATCCTTACAACGAAGGTGTTGCAACTCATATGAAGATAGAGCCCATCACTTGATCAAAATCTATCTGGTTCTGCCTAGAAATCCTCGGAAAGCAGTAAATTATGTTTTAAGTAAAACTCATAAAACAGTTTCAGCATGGGACAGTGAATACAACATCAAAAATGATCCCAGGCAATAAATTAACAGCATCACATTTTTGTAGCTAATTTGTCTTTGATCAAGAAAGTCATACAATTTTGCAGGTTCTGTGCAGACCTACTAAAAAAGTAACTGATTCATTAACTGAGTATGGCTCAGTTGAGATAGTAGATCTAGGGACCATCAGAAAAGTCTGAACAAACTTAATTAAATACAAAATTTTACAACTCTGCTTATAAGTAAGCACAATATTTCTCTTCTCATCAGACAGGGTATATCATTTGACACCCTCCAAAATATATACTCAGTAGCATTTTATTAGCTATCTCCTGAATCTCATTATTGGTCACTGAGTGTATGTTCATGGTCTTCTGCTGCTGTAGCCCATCCACTCCAAAGTTCAATGTGTGGTGTATTCAGAGATGCTCTTCTGCACACCACTGTTGTAATTCTTGATTATTTGAGTTACTGATGCCTTCCTGTCAACTTAAACCAGTCTGGCTATTCTCTCATAATTGAAGTGTTTACATCCAAGGAACTGCTGCTCACTAGATTTCGTTTTTTTTTTCATTTTCAAAACACTGTTTGTAAATTCTAGAAACTGCTGTGTGTGAATATCACAGCAGATCAGCAGATTCTGAGATACTTAAACTACCCAATCTGACAGCAACAATCATTCCACGATCAAAGCCACTTAGATCACATTTCTTCCCCATTCTGATATTTGATCTGAACAGCAACAGAAGCTCTTGATCATGTCTGCATACTTTTATGCATTGAGTTGCTACCACATGACTGGCTGGTTAGATATTTGCATTAATGAGCAGATGTACCTAATAAAGTGTCCGCTGAGTGTATTTGAGGATTTGTTGAAAGTTAACTTAGGCCCAGAATCAAAACTGAACAATAAACAAAATAATTTTAGGGAGAAGTACAGCACAGAAACAGGGCCCATACCAAAACCATCCAAACTGCCTACTCCCATTAACCTACACTGGAACCTTAGCCCGATCATCCATGTACCTATTCAAACTTCTCTTAAATGTTGAAATTGAGCTTGCATACACCATTTGTGCTGGCAGCTCATTTCACAGTCTCATGACCCTCTGAATAAAGAAGTTTCCCTTTCTGTTCCCTGTAAACTTTTCAGCTTTCACCTTTAACCCATGACCCTGGTTGCAGTCCCACCCAACCTCCATGGAAAATGCCTGCTTGCGTTTACCCTATCTATCCCCCTCGTCCTAACCAATTCAATTTTTCCTTAAAACTCAGGTCCCCCACTGCTGGCAATATCCTTTAAATCTTCTCTATACTTGTTCAACCTTGCTTACACCTTTCCTGTAGGTAGGTGACTAAACCTGCACAGAATACTCCAATTCAGCCCTCACCAATGTCTCACACAACTTAAACATAACATCCCATCTCCTGTACTTAATACATTGATTTACGAAGGCCAATGTGCCAAAAGCTTTCTTTACGACCCTATCTACCTGTGATGCCACTTTCAACAAATTATGGACATGTATTCCCAGATCCCTTTGTTCTACCACGCTCCTCAGTACCTTGCCATTCACTATGTAAGACTTACCCCGGTTGGCCTACCAAATTGCAAAACCTTGCACTTGTCTGTATTAAATTCCATCTGCCATTTTTCAGCCCATTTTTCCTTCTAATGCAGATCCCTCTTTAAGCCATGATAGCCTTCCTCACTGTTCACTAAACACCCAATCTTGGTGTCATCCACAAATTTGCTGATCTGGTTAACCACGTTGTCATCCAGATGAGTGGTATAAGCAACAAGCAACAATGGACCCAGCACTCTTCCCTGCAGCACATTATTAGTCACAGGCCTCCAGTCAGAGAGGCAACCACCTGTTACCACCCTGTGGCTTCTCCCACAAAGCCAATGTCTAATGCAATTCACTACCTCAACTTGAATGCTGAGCGACTGACACTTCTTGACCAATCTCCCATGCAGGACCATGTCAAATACCTTACTAAAGTCCATGTAGACAACATCTACTACCTTTCCTTCATCTATTTTCCTGGTAACTTCTTCAAAAAACTCTATAAGATTGGTTAGACATGACCTACCACACACAAGGCCATGCTGATTATTTTTAATCAGTCCATGTCTATTCAAAACAGAGATTTAAAACAGAGATGTGGAGAAATTTATTTAACCACAGGGCAGTGAATTTGTGAAATTTATTACCATAGGCAACTGAGAAGGCCTGGTCATTGGTTGTATTTAAAGCAGAGCATGATAGGTTCTTGATTGGACCTGGCATCAAAGGTTATGGGGAGAAGGCCGGCGAGTAGGGCTGAGGAGGGGAAAAAAGGATCAGCCATGATTGAATGGTGGTGCAGACATGATGGGCCAAATGGCCTAATTCTGCTCCTATGTCTTATTTCTTATGGTCAAACATTTATATTTCCAGTCCTTTAGAATAACTTACAGTAACTCACCCACAACTAGTATCAGATTTACCGATAATTATCCGATAATTTCCTGATTTATGTTTAGAGCCCTTTTTAAAATAGTGGAACACCATTAGCTATTTTCCAACCCTCTGGTACTTCTCCTATCGCTAAACATGATTCAAATATCTCTGCTAGGGCTCCAACAATTTCTGCACTTGCCTCCCGAGGGGCCCAAGGGAACACCTTATCAGGCCCTGGGGAGTTATCCACCCTGATTTGCCGCAGGTAAGCAAACACCTCCTCCTGCTCTGTAATCCGTAGAGCGTCCATGAATTTGATGCCTCACTTCTAGAGACTCTGTGTCCAACTCCTGAGTAAATACAGATGCAAAGAATTTATTTAAGATCTCCCCCATCTGTTTTGGCTCCCCACGTGGATTACCATTTTAAGTAGCGAACATTAACCATATATGTGAAGGAAACAACAAAAAAAGTAAAGACCAGGTCTATCCAGCTCAATAAATACACCATAACACTAGCAATGATACTCCCCTCCCCAACATGGATTATTGTATTTCCTAAGGTTAAAACCTCGAGCAGTTTTAGAGTAGGGTAGAGGACTGGTACAGACTGAGAAAATCCTCTCATGCTCAACGAGATAATTGAAGCTGGTCCAGGAGAATGTTTTGTTGTGAATTTCACAAACTTAGAACCGCTTTAGGCTTGAAGATATGCATGGTCACCAGAAGGCTCACCTTGCCTTAGTGAAACTGTTCATCGTACCTAATGGCAATGTTTTGCTATTCACTGAAGGAGCCACTTACAAACATCTATCCCACCCACTTAACAATTTTTCCTTGTCCTATTGTTCAAGTACATATAAATTAAACAGAAGCTGGATATTTCTTCTTGGCCTTTTTCAGGATGGCCACCTTCTTACCCTTAAACTATGACCCTGATTTTGAATATACTTGTTTGAGGAATTATCCCTGCAACTCCCCTGTGAAGTCTTGTAAGAATTTAGTATGCTTCAATGAAATCACACCTTAAACTCAAGAGAATGTGAACCTCGTCTGTTTAATTGTTCTTCATTGAACAACTCTCCTCGACCTAGGAATAGATCTGTTAAATCTTATTGCACTCCTTCAATGGCATTTGGGATCCTGGATATCAGAAATGGAGTTAGAGAGAAAAAAAACAAGAAGCTAATTTATGTTGAATCTGAGTTTAAAATTAGCAAGGCTTCAAATAGATTAGTACATCAAATACTGTTCATTATGATTTTGTGGTGATAAGTCTTCTCTGCCTTTTGTTTCCTTCAACTTTAATATAAATGAAAATGGGCACAAACATATCACAAATGTTGAATCGCAGTGCCCATTTCATATTGTCATCCAAAGTCTAATTCTGGGCACCGGGAAAAAGTTGCAAGGTTGGACAGAAGAAGCTGCAGTTTATTTTCCTTTTTTTTTTGGAATAATGAAGGTTCAGAAGGAATTGTCAGGGGCAGATAAGATCATGAAGGCAGGCAGAGGGAATTTGTAATGGTTCAAAAGCCAATGAATGTTGAATGAAAGAAGTAAAGACATAGTGGTGAAAACCTTGTTCTTAATACAGAGTGTTTATGATAGGAAACTTACTATCTGTAAGATGTTAGAAATAATTGTGGTTTCCTATGCAATTAAAATGTATTCAATAGAAAAGAATTTTCAGGACCATGAGGAAAAGGGGAGAAATGAGACTGAATAGAGTGCACTACCACGAACTGGTAGGATTCAGAGAGCTAATAGATCCTTTGTGCTGTTATAATTCGATGATGCTGTACATCACCTTACATCTCTTTAGGGTATCCCAAAGCAATTTATAACCAATGAAACTCTTCTGAAGTCGGGTCTGTGATGATGTAAGATGCAGGAAACATGGCAGAAAATTTATGGGATGCCAGCTGCTGTAAACCGCAGTGCGACAGTAAAGGGATAACGTGCGTTGAATGTTAGATAAATATTGTATAAGACATTGAAAAAACCTCTCTTACATTAATTTTTCATGAAACCTTTGAGAAGATCTACATTCAGAAGGAAAGTTTACTTTGACTTTGAGTTAGGTGACCTGGCCCAATGTTTCAACTGAAAGGAAGAATCCTCCCAGTATGCAACAGACTCCTGGTACCATACTGAATGGTCAGGAATAGAAATGTCACCCAAGCTTTTGTTGTTAAACATAAACACACAAACATTTATCTCAGAGCAGGATATGTTGCCCACAGAAACAAATGGTGGTAAAATGTTAACTATGGTGTTATTGTAGAATAGACAGAGCAGCTCCTTCTGCACTCTCCTCCACCGACTCTCTATTCTGGCATGCAGATCCAGCCTAGGTAAGTTTACACCCAGTGCAGCATGCAAATATCATGTACTTAAGTAATCAGTTTTAACTTGCTGAGATTGGAATGCTTAAAATGTTAATTGAAAATCAATATTACCTTTGATGTTGCTGTAAAGATCAGAGAGTTGTTGGAATTCTCACGTTTGGTATTGAACAGTACCTCACAGAGGCATGAAAAGAAAAATAAGGGTGTCTGACGACAAAGGGAAGAAACCAAGATTTTTTGAGAAGTCTGGATTCTTTATTTAATCCTTTGTATGGGGAACTAAACTGGCTTACAAACTCAGGGTCTGCAGCACCACACTACTGTTTACTCCCAGGTCTATCCACACAAATTCAGTAAGTCCGCACTGAAAATTTCTGCGTCCCTGAAGGCAATTGATGACTCTATTTATTTCACCAAGTGGCAGTCTAGAAACAAAGGTCACCCTTGTTTTAGAGCCAGAACTAGGTGCACTTGTCTTCTCAAGCAAGCTTCAGGACTGGGGATGCAATTCGTTGGCAGATAAGGCCAATATAGGAAACACAAATGGAGTGGATGGATAGTTTGGGAGACGGTGCTGATGGAAAGCTTCTGTGTGCTTCTAATGCATGGTCTCAGAATGTTCGTTGGACATTCTGAATGCTTCTTCTCTGCTTTAAGCAGTCATATGCTAGAAGCTGTTAGAATTTTGTTAAAGAAAATGCAGATATTGAAGATCAGGGGCAGTACAGATGTTGCTCATCTTTGAATCTTTTTCTTTATCCACCTGGTCATCTCCTCCCATGACAGTGCCTGGAATAGTCTGACTCTTTCAGGGCTCTAGCCTCTGGCATGTGAACAATGTGGCCAGTTTGGCCGGCTGACTGAGTACAGCTAAGGCCTGAAGCCCCCCCAGACGTTGGCCTCGGAGAGGACGATGATATTGTTTCATTTTCCCTTCCAGGTGAATTTGGATAGTTTACAGCAGTGATGTTATGTTGTTTTGTGCCTTGAGATATCCGGTTCTAAGGAGCAGATAGGAAGGCAGCAGTCATAGCTGCCTGATGGATACCAAGGGTTTCAGAGAGAACTGAAGGGAGAGCCAGCTGAAACAGTGCTGTCAAAGGTGAAACAAAAGGATACATTTAATAGGTATATTTATGGCTATATTTGAAGTGGCAGTTAATAGGTTTTTGATTAGTAGGGGCGTAAAAGGTTACAAAGTTATATGGTTATAAGGAGAAGGCAGGAGAATGAGATTAGAGAGGAAAAATAAAATCAGCTATGATCGAATAGTGGGGTAGACTTGGTATGGTGAAATGCCATCATTCTGCTCCTATTTTTTTATGGTCTTGTGGAAAGCTGGGAGTGGGGATTCCAAAAAAAGGTCTGGATTCAGAGAATGGAGAATGGTAGTTCACAAAGTTCAAGGGTAAAGAAAGAATTAACCACACAGCTGGAAGCTGACCCATTGCAAGTAAGGAGCTGTGGTAGATCAGTGAGCCTGCGATTGACTGAGCAGTGGGTTCTGAATGAGCTGAGATTTTTAGACTGGAGGATGGGAAACTGATGAGAAGAATATTGGAGTAATCAAGTCTGATGCTTTTTTTTGAAAGACAAGCACATGAATGCAAAGGACCAAAGCTATGCAGTGCCTTAGAAGTATGATTGATTGGTATTTGTGGTAGAGAACAAAAGAGGAAGGAAGTTCAACACACTGATGATAAGGGCATGGCACTGCCATTAATTTGCATTGAGACTGACTAAGGACAGAGAATGGAACAGTGGCATTAACCTGTTTCTTCCCAGAATTCAATCACTGGACATTATAGCAACTCCTGGAGTGGCCATAAGCAGTCTAATGAATCAAAGTGGTACCTGTAGTACTCTTCCATTTGACCAATGACTTCAACAAGTGATGTTTTATATTGTGGTTAATCACATTAAAGATTTTCCCAGCATTTTAATGAGCTCCAGGCTACATTGTCTAAAACATTGCAAAGCTTGAGCAAATTATCCCGTAGTTTAAAAGGATATTAGAAATGGAGGTCCAATGGGCAAAGTAAACTTCTCTCTTTTAAAATATTTCAATCCCAACTCTCTTTTTACAATGTTTCCTTAAATTGTTAATTTCCTCAGGGACTGTTGCGTCGATTTTAACTATCTACTTCATTTGCTTTTTTGGCTCTGCAAATATGTTACTGTTTTATGTTGAAAACTGTTGGCTGACATCTGTCCTAAATAATGATGAAAGATATAGCTTTCTGAAAGCAGTTCAATATAATTCCAAATATCCTCTTACAGGAGCAATCAGCTTTTGCCAGGCACCATTAGCAAGAGTTGTGAAAAGGCTGATCAGGGAAGAGGCAGGACGAGGTAAAGGAGGAAGTGAAGGCCAGTAATTGAGGCCGCACTGATGAGAGGAGGAGGTTGCCGGAACTGCATTGTTTTGGGGACTGTCAGACAGGTGGACACACTTTAAAAAGTGCACCCTCACTGCAGACATTTGGGTTAGTTGGCTCAGTTGCATATAGGCTTCATTCTACTGAACATAGTTAAGCAGGTCTGGGTCTAGCTTTGATTCTGCCTCTGCTCAGGGAGGTGGTTGTATCTGCATTAGGATTATGCAAATGGATTAATGCCTCTTCTGGCTGAAGGACCTTGTGGATTCAAAAGATTCTGTGTATGATCTACTGAATTAGCACTAGCCGTCTAATACTCCATATACACCAATCCTATAATAATCCCATTTCTTTATATTCTCCCTACTTTGTCATCAAATCCTCCCAAAATCAACCACTCACCCCTATGTGACATACGGGGGCTAATCAACCCACCAACCAAGACACCTTTGGGATGTAGAAGGAAGTCGGTGTACCTGGAGGAAGCCCATGTGCTAACAGAGAGAGTGCACAAATGGCACTTGAAGTCAGGATTGAAGCCAGGTCTCCGATGGTGTGTGCAGCAGATCTAATAGCTGCATCAGAGTATGGACCTGGGTGCCTCTTTTCTCTACTTAGCATAGCCACAGTACAATCCTTGCAGGATATGTTAAGCGGCATGATGCTGTAGTGGTGAGCACAACACTTTAAGCACCAGCATCCTGGGTTCAATTCCTGCTGCTGTCTGTAAGGAAATTGTGTGTTCCGCTCGTAAAGTCATAAGTTTCTTCTATGTGCTCTTGTTCCCTCCCACATTCCAAAGATGTCTATGTTAGTAGGTTAATTGGTGACATGGGTGTTATCGGTCAGTGTGACTTGTTGGGCCAGTAGGGCCGGTTACCAGATTCAGAATCAAGTTAATCTTCACTGGCATGTGTCGTGAAATTTGTTAACTTAGCAGCAGCGGTTCAATGCAATACATAATATAGAAGAAGAAGAAAAATGATGATAATAAATAAATAAGTAAATCAATTATAGCATATGTACATTGAATAAATTAAAATCGCGCAAAAAGTATAAATAATATATATTTTAAAAGTGAGGTAGTGTTCATGGGTTCAATGTCCATTTAGGAATCAGATGGCAGACCGGAAGAAGCTGTTCCTGAATTGCTGAGTGTGTGCCTTCAGGCTTCTGTATCTCCTGCCTGATGGTAACTGTGAGAAAAGGGCATACACTGGGTACTGGAGGTCCTTAATAATGGACACTGCCTTTCTGAGATACCGCTCCTTGAAGATGTCCTGGGTACTTTGTCGGCTAGAACCCAAGATGGAGCTGCTAAATTTACAACCCTCTGCAGCTCCTTTTGGTCCCGTGCAGTAGCCCCCAACCCCATACCAGACAGTGATGCAGCCTGTCAGAAAGCTCTCCACGGTACATCTATAGAAGTTTTTGAGTGTATTTGTTGCCTTACCAAATCTCTCCAAACTCCTAATGAAATATAGTCTTTATAACTGCATCGGTATGTTGGGACCAGGTTAGGTCCTCAGAGATCTTGACAACCAGGAACTTGAAACTGCTCTCTCTCTCTCCACTTCTGATCCCTCTATGGGTATTGGTATTTGTTCCACCAACTTGTGTCTCTAAAGCAAAATGATGCAAAGTGAGTGTTTTGGCTCCTGTTCTGTTTTTAAAAGCAAGTACAATATTGTTGAATTTCTGCTGTTGCGTTGGGTGCAAGGCATCCGAGAAAGCAGTGTATTGCCCTTGTGTCCAACTGTAGGTTCTTAGCATGCTCCCTCACACTTGAAATGTTCATAGTAACTGAATGAAATATCCAGTAGCATTCAAATGTTTGAAAGAAAATAACACAGTATATCTTGAGTTAATTATGAGCCTGAGCTTATTCATCATTGACTAATTCCAGACGGGAAGAGCTCAGACAATGACTATATTCCACTGGATTCTCAGAATGCTCCTTAAAATTAGCCTTAGAGTGCCCTCTACTGCTCCAATCTTAGAGAATACATTGTCAGAGTATAATATAGATGCTAGATGCTAGGGCAATCTTGAAATGGATACCCTTCAACCAAAAGGAGAGAAGCATTCTTACAAGTCTGGGCAATGGCACTGAATTCAATCGTGGCTAAATTATTTCTCTCTTAACCTCATTCAGCATAAAGATTAATGTAAAATTGGTGCATAAGGCCATAAGATATCAGAGCAGAAGTAGGCCATTCGGCCCATCAAGTCTGCTCCACCATTCAATCATGGGCTCATCCAATTCTTCCTGTCATTCCCACTCCCTTGCCTTTTCCCCATAGAATGTGGTATTGTATAACTAGCACTTCACATTTGTTGTAGTGATTGTTATTAATTTTGCAATAACAGGGACTCTGTTGAGGAAAATATTAATCGACAGAATAAATTTTGTTAATTAATACCTAGCATACTATTCTTTGAATGCACATCTTAGGATCTCCCACCCATGCATATACCTGTAATCTCTGCTGGTCCTACAGTCCTCTATATTTTTCATGCTCTTCCTGTCCCGACTTCTTGGAAACTCCCAGTTACCATTCGTGGTTCTTGCTGACATATGCTATGCTTTGCAATTCCTTCTCAAAACTTCACAGGATTTCAGAAATTTATAGACAAGATTTTTTTTTAAATAATAAAATTGAACACCACAGTGGTATAGCGGTTAGTGCAATGTTATAAAAGCTCAGGACATTCTGAAGTTCAGAGTTCAATTCCAGTGCCACCGTGAACCACTTAATTGGTCTTGTTAATTGTCTGGTGATTGGGTTGATGTTAAATAGGTGGGGTTACTGTGTGGTGTGGCTCATTGGGCCAGATAAACTTGTGCTGTGCTGTATCACTAAATACAAATTAAAAATAAATAAATAAAGCAAAATTGTAGACATCCGTGATCTCTCCTTTATTAGATAAATTATTTTAGTTTGATGGATTTGAGTCTTGGTATTTCTTGTGATTTTCCTAAGCTATATGTCATCTTAATCTTGTCCAGTGTTTTTATTTCTAACAATAATTCCTTGGGTAGCTAAAACTGGATGTATCTCTTTCTAGTCTCGTGATGAAACAGCGCTGAATTGAAATGAAACATATTTAACTTTTACCAAAATGCTTTCTCATTGTGTTAAAATAGTATTAAAATAGAACAGTAGGTAATCCATCACATCAGCAGTAGTATCTAACATTTAATAAAATGTACTTTATTGATTAAAGAACTATCAAAGCTTTGTAAGCTTTCTTCCTCTAACCCATGCTATGCCTGAGGTTCTAGATTTTTTTTTTGTGATTTCCTATCAACATTCCTTTTAGCCTCCTCTGTTATTTCTGCTCTCCTCCAATTCCTGCTCATTGAATATCCTCGCCATGCCATCTGCAGTGCAGTGAGATAATGTGGGTGAAAGGTGTGGAGTGAGCAGAAGATGAGAGTGGAGTAGAAAGAAAGGAGAGCACAGTGTCACAGCTCAGAGAGGAGTATTGCAGATAGATGAGTTGCTACCTCATAGCTCCAGTCAACCGGGTACAAGGGCGACTGTGAAATTTGCATATTCTCCCTGCGACCATGAAGACTTCCTCCAGTTGCTGTAGTTTCTTCCCACGTGTCAAAGAGTGTGGGTTGGCAGATGTGAGAAAATCTGCAACTGCTGGAAATCCAAAGGAACACACACAAGATGCTGGAGGAGCTCAGCAGGTCAGGCAGCCCCTATGGAAATGAGTAAACAATCAATGTTTCCGGCTGAGACCTTTCTTCAGGAATGAGAGAGGAATATGTTTCTCAGTCAGTCCTGAAAAGGATCTCAGCCCAAACCATCAACTGTTTATTCTTTTCCATTGATTGGCCATAATAAATTGTAGTTGACTGATAAAATTTGCCTCCAAGAAGACCACAACCTTGTCATAGGGTTTGGAGGCTTGTATGCCTCAGTGACCCAGAGTTAATTTTGGCTGGAGTCAGGGCTTTATGCTTTGGCTTTTTGGTAGCATCACCCATGCAAAAAGGTTCAGAGGCCAGACTAAGAGTGGTCCACCAGTCCTCCAGCTTCAGGGGCTCAGCTCAGAGCTAACAACAATAACTGGTAAAACAAAACTGTTGTGGAAACAGCAATGAGGAATCATTCTACATCTGAGTGCAACAGTATTCCTGAGTCTCCACCCTGAACTTACATGATTAACAGTCATGAAAACCGAGCTACTGACATGATGAAAGAATCCCTTAATACCGCCAGAGTTGGAGGACCCTCAGCGCTGCCCTAAACGCCAGTGGTGTAACAGGCAGTTGAGAGATAAAGTTTGAGTGGAATTTTGGGAAGAATAAAATTGAATTAATGTGGTCTTAGGATGCTTGATGGTCAGCACAGACTCAGTAGGCCAAAGGGTGTTTATCAGTGCTGTATGTTTCAGTGACTATGAATATGTCTCTGACTGCAATCACTGAAAAGACAGCTATGTGTTGGATTTGGTATGCTGACTATGGGTGCCGCAGTAGTGCAAGGATCAGTGTGATGCTATTATATATCAGGGCATTCTGGAGCTCAGAGTTCAATTCTGGTGCTGTCTGTAAGGAGGTTGTATGCTCTCCCCGTGAACCACATGGGATTCCTTTGGGTGCTCGGTTTCCTCCCACATTCCCCAACCATTTTAGTTAGTAGGTTGATTGGTCATTGTAAATTGTCCTGTGATTAGGCTAGATTTAAATAGTTGAGCTACTGGGTGGCGTGACTCGTTGGAGCAGAAGGGTCTGCATCTCCAAAATTAAATAATTCACTAAAAATATTTTAAAAGGGCCATTTTGTATGGGTCAATGACTGTCATTTCTCTACCCCTGAAAAAATAATTCCTCTGCTGCTTTAGTCACAAGCTGCAATCACTAAATACATTGGTGGGCCAATCTACAACAGAGCTAATGTGCCCCTGTATTCCCCTTTTCAGGTAGCAGATGTGAAGTTAATATCAATGACTGTGCATCTGCTCCGTGCAACAACGAGGGAACGTGCATCGATGGTATCAGTCTCTACAGCTGCGTCTGCTTGAAGGGGTTTGCTGGAACGAATTGTGAACACAATGTAAATGAATGTGCCTCCAACCCTTGTCTTCAGGGCACGTAAGTTCAAATGATAAGCCTTTCAACATCTACAGTAGGATGATATTGAATGAAAAGCAACATCATGGTACTGTATTGAACCACAAGCTCAGGTTATCTTGTAACTATAATTCTGGGAAGAGAATATTCTTTTTATAAATATACAGAGAATATTACAACAGCAACTTGGCTCGGAAACTGCTTCTTGCTGTGGTGGAATGAAAAACATATTTTATTCTCCTTGATGTATCTCTGGAACGTGCTTCCTGTGGCAGCACAGGATCCAGAAGTGTCATCCTCAAAAGTGATGTAGGTCCAGTGTTGGGTTATTCAGTCTTGTGCTGGGTACCTCCAGCAGAGGAACAAGCTTCTCTCCATCCACCCTATAATCTTTTTCAAACATCTGAGTTACTGTCCCTATCAAATGGGCAACACCATATGTTATGTAGGGAAGATAGGAGTGTGGAACTGACAAATCTCAGCCGTGAGGTTTGTTCGATGAACCATCCATGAGGTTAGTCTCCTAAGATGGGAGGTAAGAGCTACCTTGAGCACTGTTCTGAAGTGGCTGGTCATAGAGTGACAGGCACCAAAAGGACATTTTCTTCAATCTGCTGCAGAGGAGGAGTAAACCATCAGGGGGTAAAACGTGTCAGAACTGAGGTGGATATCCAGTTCACCATCGAGTCAAACCTGACACAATTCATACTTCATAGCAACATAGATAAAGGCCATTTGGCTCAGTGAACCTATGCCAGTTGTAAGAGAAATCCCATTCTCCCACAAGTTTCCCTGTAGCCTATTTTCTTGCATATGCCTGTAATATTGATGTGACTCGGACACCGCTGTAGATTGAACAACCACGTTTATTCAACAGACTTCCATTTTTTACTTCTCTATGTCCTGATGTCATACGCACTCTGACACTACGAATACATCCCCCTTCTCAAGATTTTTTTTCTCTTTTTACAACACTGTGAATTACCAAGACAATGCCTCTAGGTATGCCCTTCCTACAGTGCAACAACCATGACATAAACTAAAAAAAATCTTAACTTGTACTGTATTCTGCATTGTATCTTACAATACTAACAGCAGTGTATTTTCTTTTACTAACATAGACTAATAAACCTTTTACTTCACACCTTGGAACTTATAACGTGTGACTTTTCCGCAAACTGTGTGAGACTGTATGTATGTCTAGTCTCTGCATCTAGCTGGAAGCTTGACTTGTTTCCCGACCATGTGTGATACTACTGTGACTGTGCTTGTCCTTCATCAGTGTCAGTCTCTCGAGTGGCCTCTGTGTCTTTGCGGTCTGCATCATTCTTGGTGTCATTTGTTTCCATGTCTGTATCTGTGGAAATGTCCTGTTCATCTGTACGTGGAAACTCCCTCTCGCCTGTCTTCAGCAGATGCTTCCTGTTCCTCCTGTAGACTCTTCCATCCGGCATGCAAACTACGAAGGATCTTGGTTGCTGATGTCTGTTCACAACCACAGCTGGTTGCCAAGTGTCTCCTCTCTGTATTCTGACATTTTCACCTGTATGCAGATCTTGCAACTGTCTTGCATGTCTGTCATAGTAGCTCTTCTGCTTTATTTGCTTGTATGTTTGCTTGTCATGTACTTCAGCATTGCCTTCAGGAGTCAGTAGAGTTGTGGATGTTGACAGTTTGGATTTCAGACGACGTCCCATCAGCTGAGCGGGAGAGAACCCCACACCCTCAATCGGTGTGTTGCGGTATTCAAGCAGAGCAATGTAAGGGTCACCGTTGCTGCTTTGTGCCTTCTTGAGCATGTTCTTGACAGTTTGTACAGTTCTCTCTCCTTGTCCATTAGACTGAGTGTGCCCTGGACTGGAAGTACAATGTTGAAATTCCCAGTTTTCTGAGAACCCTCTGAACTCACCACTGGCATACTGTGGACTATTGTCACTAATGACAATATCTGGAATACCATGTCTTGCGAATGTCGACTTCATTGCGGTAATGACACCTCGACTGGACGTGTCACTTAACTTGGTGATCTCCGGATATTTTGAATAGTAGTCCACACAAAGCAGATATTCTGTACCATAGTAGTGAAAGAGATCTGTGCCAATCTTGTCTCATGGTCTTCCTGGTAGTGGGTGGGGAAGCAGAGGCTCTCTTGGATTGCTGTTTTTGTTTTCATTACAGACAGCACACTGAGACACAATGTCCTCTATCTGAGTTGACATGCCTGGCCAATAGAGAATGTCCCTTGCTCTTTCTTTACATTTCACTATCCCCAGGTGTGACTCATGAATTCTGTTGAGCACTTACTGTCTCATTTGGTTTGGTACGATGAGTTTTGCCATTTTGAACATTAGTCCTGATGCATAGCTGATTTCCTCTTTAAATGTCCAGTACTTCTGCATTTCCTTTGGAACATCTTTTCTTTCTGTTGGCCATCCATTCATTGTAATGTTTCTTAGCATTTGCATTTCAGGATCATCTGTAGTTGCTTTCCTGAACATGTTCAACTTCTCCTCAGAGATGAGTAGCTGAGGTGTAACCCAGTTGACCTCCAGCTGTCTTCCTAGGAACTCTTCCTTTTGCTCTTTGAGGTAAACACGGCTCAAAGCATCAGTGATGTGCAGTTCTTTTCCTGGCTTACAGGTGACTGTGAGAGTGTACCTCTGTAGCCTGAGAAGCATCCTTTGCAGCCTCATAGGAGCTTGGTGGAGTGGCTTTTTAAAGATGCTCTTAAGTGGTTTCTGATCACTCTCAACCTGGATTTCTTTGTTATATACATATTGATGGAACTTCTCACACCCATAAACTATAGCAAGCAATTCCTTCTTGATTTGAGCATATCAGCGTTGACAGTCCATAAGTGCTCGTGATCAATAAGCCACAGGCCTCCCACCCTGCAGTATAACAGCTCCTATTCCCTCTGAACTGGCATCCACAGACATCGTCACTGGTTTATTGACATCATAGAACTTGAGTACTGGTGCATTGGTAACCAACTGCTTCAATGTGTCAAAATTTTTCTTTCGTTTGTCTTCTCAATGCCATTCAGTGTTGCTCTCTAGTAGCTTTCGGAGTGGAGCTCTGACCTCTGATAAGTTGGGAATGAATTTGGCAAGATACTGTATCATGCCCATGAACCTCAATAGTTCTTGCTTGTCTTTGGGTGGTGGTAGCTGTACCACAGCTCCGACCTTTTCATCATCTGGTTTTAGCCCATCAGTGCTGAGTACATGATCTGTGTACTTGATCTCTGTAGTTCTGATCTTACACTTATTTTTGTTCAGTTTTAGGTTGTACTCACGTGTTCTTTCCAGGAGCTTCCTCAGACTCTGATCATGTTCCTCAACTGTGTCAGCCCATATCAGCAAATCATCAATGATGTTGACCACCCCGTCCAGGTCTTCAATCATTTGTGCCATGGATCACTGGAATACCTCTGATGCGGAAGAAATCTCAAAGGGTAGATGCAGGAAACGATATCTCTCTATGGACGTGTTGAAAGTACATAATTTGGAACTTTCTTCATCCAGCTTGATCTGCCAGAAACCTTGATTTGTGTCTAATACTGAAAAATATTTTGCATTAGGCATGTGGGAGACAACCTCTTCAACCGTGAGCAGTGGATAGTGCTCTCTTTTGATGGCTTGGTTGAGATCTTGTGGATCCATGCAAATCCTTGTCTTTTATTCTGTGACCACTGTCACCATACTATTCACCCAGTCGGTCGGTTCTATTTGTCTTGTTATGACTCCCATCTGTTCCATTCTGTGTAGCTCCTCCACTACTTGATCCCTGAGAGTTACTGGAATCTTTCTTGGGGCATGCACAACAGGTGCAATAGTTGGACAAATCTGGACGTGGTGTTTCCCTGGGTAAACATCCTAATCCAGAAAACAAGTCATCAAATCATCAAAGTTTTTGAGAATATCATTTTCTTTTTCAACACCATAGATTCACTTCACCAGGCCTAGCTTTGTGCATGTTGCTTTGCCCAGTATCGCTGGAACATGTTGCTCTACTATTTCAAACTCTATCTTGTGTTTTTGTCCTTTGTGTGCACAGGTAAGTGCTTTTTTGCCTGGTGGTGCAATCTTGTGGCTGAAATATGCAACAAGCTTGCAAGTGGATTTTCTCAGTCTTCCCCTGATGTCCAGTGAGTTGAATGTTTCTGCTGACATTACATTGCACTTTACCCCAGTGTCAAGCTTAAATGTCACATTCCTCCTGTTTATTATCAGATCTTGAGTCCAATCATCTTCATCCTCCATCTCTGCATTGTCAATATTCTTGATGCATACCTCCTGTTCCACTTCAACTGTGCCAATGAACATGTCACTGTTGCCCTCACTCTGTTCCACAGCAGGCATTTTCCTTGCGTGCTCCTTCGATTTGCACATCTTTGCAAAGTGATTTCTTTTCTGGCATAACTTGCATATCTGACCAAAGGCTGGACATTTTCTGTATCCATGTTTATAACCGCATCTGTTGAGGTTAACTTCTTTTTGATCATCCCGTGGAGCTGGCTTTGTCCTACTCTTGTCAGTTTTCACAGTTTTTACTTTGTGCACTTCAGTCTCTTCACTGAGCATTTTAACCTGACTTGACGTGATCTTGCTGGCACGGCAAACATCAATTGCCTTTTCTAATGTAAGATCCGCCTCTCTCAATAGCCTGACTCTCACTTGATCATCTTGTATCCCGCATACAATCCTGTCACGTATTACAGAGTCATGCAGTTGTCCGAACTCACAGTCTTTTGCCTTGTTCTTCAAATCTGCTACATAGGCGTCTATGGTTTCTATTGGTCCTTGAGCCCTCATGAAAAACGTGTTGGATGTATGGTAGGTTTTTTCTCGGTTCGCAGTAATCTTGAAACTTTTTCTTCAACACTTCAATTTTATCTTGCTCATCATCTTAGAAGACAAACATGTTGCAAGCCTTTATTGCCTATTCCCCTGCCACATGCAGAAACGTAGCACATTGCACTTTCTCCGTCTTTTCAGCTACGCCGCTAGCGGTGTAAAGCAGCTCAAACTTCTGGATCCATATTTTCCAGTTCTCAGCAAGATTACCTTGTAGGTTTAAACTTGACGGTGGCTGTGACACCTTTTACGTGTCTCTCTTCCTTTTTTTTCTGTGATCTCTTCTGACACCATGTTGATGTGACTCGGACACCGCTATAGATTGAACAACCACGTATATTCAACAGATTTCCATTTTTTACTTCTCTACGTCCTGATGTCATACGCACTCTGACGCTATGAATACTCACACAATACATTACAATGCCCATTAATTCTCCCTGATTTCACCCACCATCAACACACACCAGGGGTAATTTTCAGGTCAATTAACTGAGTAATCTGTATTGAGGATGTGGGAGGAAGTCAAAGCATCCAGAACCAACCAGTGGGATCACTAGGAGAATGTTCAAGCTCCTCCAGAGGGCAGGAGTGAACCTAGGTCACTTGGGACATCACTGCCCAGTGGTATAGTGGCATCTGCATTGGACTTTGAGGCGAGTGATCCTGGGTTTGAATCCAGCCAGCTCTGTGCATGCTTTCCATCCATGCTGGGTTGAGCATTGAGCTGGCAACTCTTTCCCTGTACAAAACAGACAAATGCAAAACAAATGGCAAGGTTGCTGCCCAATGGAGAGGAATGACAAAAACACGAGAGACGTGAGGAAGCAGCTCTGCTCTGTACTCCAGAATTTAACGCATAGACTTTAAAAGCAAAATATTGTAGATGTATAAATCTGAAATAAAAGCAGAAATTGCAGAAATATTTATCAGGTTAGCAGCATCTGTGGCAAGAGAAATAATGTTACTGTTTCAGGTTGATATGTTTTGTCAGGACTGAAGAGCACTATGACACTGGACACCTCCAAATTAAATACGGAACTTCTGTGTTCAGCGCAATTCACAGCAGCATTAACAAACAGCTTTTTACAGAGCCACAAAAGGGCACATCAGGGCAGGCAACTAAAACTTTGACAAAGTTCTTAATATGCATCTTAACTGAGTGGAGGGGAGATGGAGAGCTGCAGGGCAGGAATTCCAGAGCCTATGGCAAAGGCACATGAAAACCAGTGAAGTATGAAAGGTCAGATTTACGAGGCATCTCATTTGGTTACCTTCTCAGGCTCAGAGTTTTCACTGCAAGAGCCTTAAAGATGAGCTTAGGATAAGGTTTGAGAAGATATGTTTCTATTTCATGTTAAAATTTGTCCATGTTAAAATATAGTCTATAAGAACATTTTTTGTCGCACTATTCCATGATACATTTAAGAATGATTCTCTCATGAATCTTTACCAATATAGTTACAATGAGATAGGTTTAATTAAATAAACATTTGAAATCTGTGACTAGCTGTAAGTAACTTGGTTTTAAGTAAAAAAAACATTGACTGAAAATTTATATAGGAGCATTTACTGATTATTTTGGAAATTAAAGTAAAAATTTGCTTAATTTTTAGGGGTTCCCTGGAGGATGATAATTAGAATTAATTTGACATGCTAATTAAATCAATTTGTGCAAGTGTATATGGATATGTCCAGATTACAGCACAAGTTACTTTATACTTGGGGAATAATGAATTTCACTGAATATTAGTTGAGCAATCTAGGACTTTTCTTTGGAGTGAAGAAAAATAAGAGGTGGCCTACCAGCCTTCTCCTTTCCACCCTCCTGCCCCCACCTTCATTATTGGGCCTCTGCCCCTTCCCTCTTCAGTCCTGACAAAGGGTTCCAGCCTGAAATGTTGACTGATCATTTTCACAAATGCTGCCTGACCTGCTGAGTTCCTCCAGCGTGTTGTGAGTGTTGCTTTGACCCAGCATCTGCAGAGTATTTTGTGTTTTAGAGATGGCTTGATAGAGGTGTAAGGCGATTTGAGGAAATGTATGGGGGGATGTCAGAAGTAACCTTTTTACACAGAGAATGGTGGGTATGTCTAGCATGCTGCCGAGTGTTGGTAGAGGCAAATACATTAGGGACATTTAAGAAATTCATAGATAGGCACATGAATGATAGAAAAATGGAGTGCAATGCAGAATTAGATTGGGTTAGATTAGATTGGAATTAGATTGTAGAATTAGAATGTAGGGTTAGATTGACCTTGGAGTTGGTTAAAAGGTCAACGTCACATCATGGGCCAAAAGGTCCTGTACTGTGCTAGAATGTTCTATGTTCTATAACTAATGCCTACATTTCCATGATCTGCTGCTTGAGCTAACTTTGGGAAAATAGTGTTGACTAAAGAACAGGTGCATATACACGAGATTTTTATCTGAACAAAGCCTTTGTTGTTGAGATGCAAGGATGCAGCATTGAATTCAAGAGTCCTATTACCCCATAAACTAATCCGAGGTATCACCAGTGCATTCCTTTTCTTTCATAATAAACATACAAATGTTTTGAGCTAATTCCCTAGTGTGGAGTCATTGTAAAGATCATTTTTCTTACAGTTCATTTATAAAAAGAAATAATTTAAAGGATGGCAGATGCTGTATATTGATACAAGCTGTTCATTCTTTTGTGTTCATTAGCAAAAGGACACTTCTAATAAATGAGGAATAATTAGATTTTAATATAGCTGAAAGTAGCTATTATAATTGACAGATTGAAATGAGTAGACAAATTCAAG
Source organism: Mobula birostris (assembly GCF_030028105.1). Taxonomy (NCBI): domain Eukaryota; kingdom Metazoa; phylum Chordata; class Chondrichthyes; order Myliobatiformes; family Myliobatidae; genus Mobula; species Mobula birostris. Next base: position 160,479,768 of record NC_092371.1, read on the forward strand.
TGCTTCACACTTCCAGTGCAGATTAATATTTTAAACTAATGCTCACCTGTTTTGTTTTGCCAGAGCAAAATCCGTATGTTTTTAAAGGAATAGCAATGCTGCCAAATCTAATGTTACAATTCTCTTTTAAATAGAATGATTAGTATGCTTTGAGAGTCTTCCACACCCTCAGTAGAAGGACTTCTGAAACATGGCCTCTGTTGTAATGAAAGAGCATGTGCTAATTTGTGCATGGCAAGCACTCACAACCAGCAATCTGATCATAACCAGAGAGTGTATTTGCTGATTTTGGATGAGAGCATCTCAGAAGACCCTTCTCTGAATAGTGATTAGCAACACACACAAAATGAAACTCAACAACTCAGACAGCATCTATGGAGAGGATTGGAGAGAAGGGCGAGGGGTGAAATTACCAGAAGTCAAATCAAAATGGGGTGTTATCTTCCAGTAATTTCTTTCCCATCTGTATTTTTTCCATTCTCAATGTTGGTTCCCTTCTCACCCCTTCTCTTCTCCTCACCTGCCCATCACCTCCCTCTGGTGCCCCTCCTCCTTCCCTCCTCCTCTCCTATTAGATTCCTTCTTCTTCAGCCCTTACCTACTCCATCCATCACCTCCTTGATTTTCACTTCATTCTCCCCACCCAACCATCAACCTACCCCTGGCTTCGCCTGTCACCTGACACCTTGCACTCCTTCCCCTCCACCATCTTCTTATTCTGGCTTCTGCTACCTTCCTTTCAAGTCCTGATAAAGGGGGTCGGTCTGAAACATCAACTGTTTATTCTCCTCTGTAGAAGCTGCCTGGTTTGCTGAGTTCTTCCAGCATTTTCTGTGTTGCTCAAGATTTCCAGCTTCTGCAGATTCTCTTGTGTTTGTAGTAGGATCTTTGATGCTCTACTGAGGTGGAAAGACAAATTTAAAATAGAATTTCCAAGTCGTGTATTTTTATGCACTTCCCAGTTTAATTTCAACAAAATTGAACATCTGCAGTGGCACCCTTCCCCCACCCAGTCGGGCTCTTTCAGCACTTCTGATCTGCAGTCCAATCAAACCAGATAGTCCCTCAGAACATCCAACAGTACCCTGAGCACCAGTCCTCTTCTCCTAAATGCCAGTCACACCCATGACCATAAACCTCCATCCCCAACTTGACCAGTGATCCTTTTCCGATTGCACCTCTTCCTTCCCTACAATTTTTGCCTAGATAGGCACATGGATAATAGAAAAATGGAGGGCTAAGTGACAGGGAAGGGTTAGGTTAATCGTAGCACAACATTCTGGGCTGAAGAGTCTGTACTGTGCTGTAAAGTCCTATCTTCTATGTTCCTCTGTATTGCATTTACCAACAGCACTTGGAAGCAAGAGCACAAGCTCTCTTCAGACACTGACAAATTTCAGAAGTAGTACCTCAGCACTGTTCCAGAACGAAAGAGCCAACTCTGGGTTCAAGTTTCTGAAATCTAACCTTAATCCCCTCCCTCCTGACATCGAAGCATGTGTGCCTTCAATTAAGCCACAAAGGGAAATGTAATACTTTGGTGGAGTTGTGTATGACTCGGCATCTTATAAAGCCCTTTATTCTTCTAAATACATTGCTACGTTATTGGATAGTTTCCAGGCAAGGTGGCCAACTATCTGTTTTCTTCCAGATACAGAATGCACTTCTTCAACATAATATGAATCAGATTTTATGTAGAAACAGCTATGAGACCTTGAACCCATCAGTGTGGGGATATAAGCTACTCTTTTATAACCAGTCCAGTGTTCTCCCTCTCTCAACAGTCCCAAATTCCTCTCCTTCCCCATCTCCAAATCCCAGATCCTTATTTATTTCCCTATTGTCCTGGACCCCATTGTCACTGGTCCCAAGCTCCCCTCTGTCAGATCCGTGTGATGGTTGATATGAAATCTCTATTCCACATTAAAACAATTCACATAAGGATATCAGTTTAAAGTGAGCGTAGGAAAGATTAGGGGAGATGTCAAAGGAAGTTTTGTTTTTACACAAAATGTGATTGGTGCCTGGAATGCACTGCCAGGTAGTGATATAGGCTGATAGAACAGGAGTATGTTGTAGGGAATCTTAGATACAGTCGAAGTCAGAAGTTTACATACATCTTAGCCAAATACACTTAAACTCAGTTTTTCACAATTCCTGACATTTAATCCTACAAAACATTCCTTGTCTTAGGTCAGTTAGGATCACTACTTTATCTTAAGAATGTGAAATGTCAGAATAATAGGAGAGAGAATGATTTATTTCAGCTTATATTTCTTTCATCACTTTCCCAGTGGGTCAGAAGTTTACATACACTTTGTTAGTAGTTGGTAACATTGCCTTTAAATTGTTTAACTTGGGTCAAACGTTTTGGGTAGCCTTCCACAAGCTTATCACAGTAAGTTGCTGGAATTTTGTTCCATTCGTCCAGACAGAACTCGTGTAACTGAGTCAGGTTTGTAGGCCTCCTTGCTCGCACACGCTTTTTCAGTTCTGCCCACAAATTTTCTATCAGATTGAGGTCAGGGCTTTATGATGGTCACTCCAATACCTTGACTTTGTTGTCCTTAAGCAATTTTGCCACAACTTCGGAGGTATGTTTGGGTCATTGTCTATTGGGAAGACCCATTTGCGACCGAGCTTTAAATTCCTGGCCGATGTCTTGAGATGTTGCTTCAATATATCCACATAATTTTCCTTCCTCATGATGCCATCTATTTTGTGAAGTGCACCAGTCCCTCCTGCAGCAAAGCACCCCAAAAACATGTTGTTGCCGCCCCCATGCCTCACAGTTGGGATGGTGTTCTTCGGCTTGCAAGCCTCACCCTTTTTCCTCCAAAATTAACGATGGTCATTATGGCCAAACAGTTCAATTTTTGATTCATCAGACCAGAGGACATTTCTCTAAAAAGTAAGATCTTTGTCCCCATGTGCAAGTGCAAACTGTAGTCTAGCTTTTTTATGGCGGTTTTGGAGCAGTGGCTTCTTCCTTGCTGAGCAGCCTTTCAGGTTATGTCGATATAGGAGTCGTTTCACTGTGGATATAGATACTTGTCTACCTGTTTCCTCCAGCATCTTCACAAGGTCCTTTGCTGTTGTTCTGGGATTGATTTGCACTTTTCGAGCCAAAGTACATTCCTCTCTGGGAGACAGAATGCGTCTCCTTCCTGAGCGGTATGACGGCTGCGTGGTCCCATGGTGTTTATACTTGCGTACTATTGTTTGTACAGATGAACGTGGTACCTTCAGGCGTTTGGAAATTGCTCCCAAGGACGAACCAGACTTGACATCATTTTCTGACCTCAATCCGATAGAACATTTGTGGGCAGAACTGAAAAAACTTGTGCGAGCAAGGAGGCCTACAAACCTGATTCAGTTACACCAGTTCTGTCTGGAGGAATGGAACAAAATTCGGCAGCTTACTGTGAGAAGCTATCCGAAACAATTTAAAGGCAATGCTACCAAATACTAACAAAGTGTATGTAAACTTCTGACCCACTGGGAAAGTGATGAAAGAAATATAAGCTGAAATAAATCATTCTCTCTACTATTATTCTGACATTTCACATTCTTAAGATAAAGTAGTGATCCTAACTGACCTAAGAAAAGGAATGTTTTGTAGAATTAAATGTCAGGAATTGTCAAAATCTGAGTTTAAATGTATTTGGTTCAGGTGTATGTAAACTTCTGACTTCAACTGTAGGTGCATGGGTGTTGGGAGAAAATGGAGGGTTATAGACTGTGCAGAAAAGAAGGGAGTAGGCTTATATAGGTTGACATCATGGACCAAAGGTCCTATACTATGTTTTATTTTCAACTGTGGTGAAGCAAATCATCCTCAATCCCTAGGAACTATCAAGAAAAAAGGATTCACATTTGAAGTGACAAAGGCAGAGGTGAATTAAATATTGTATTATTAATCGGCATCCGTTAGCCTCATGAGACCATGGATTTGCATCTTGGAAGGTTTCCAGGGCACAGGCCTGGGCAAGGTTGTTTGGAAGACGAGCTGTTGTCCATGCTGCATGTCTCCCCTCTCCATGCCACTGATGTTGTCCAGGGGAAGGGCATTAGGACCCATAGAGCTTGGCACCGGTGTCATCGCAGAGCAATGTGTGGTTAAGTGCCTTGCTCAAGGACACACACGCTGCCTCAGCCAAGGCTTGAACTAGCAACCTTTGAATCGCTAGACGAACGCCTTAACTACTTGACCACACACCAACACATTGTATTATTAACATGCAAGTAAACTAGAAATAATATTTTTCTATTTTCATTTGTGCTGAAGATATTACTTTTCATCTCAATATAAATCCTGAAAATGGTGCAAACGAATACCAGTTCAGTTAATATCAGTATTGTTAGCATTCAAAAAGCTGTGAGTGTAATGTAGAACATTAATCACCTTGTTTATTCCTGATGCTGATGGGTTTACTGATGCACTTTCTGTATTCAATTTTTTAATATTTTTCACCCAGTTATTACTGAGTGTTTTTGTGCCATGATGTGTTACATTAATCAGGAACCACTAGCCCAAAGGGAGTTCTGTCCAACTGGCAAAGAAAAGCAATTACTCATGAGACCATGCCCTTGGTATCAATCAACTAACTAAATATTTGCACTATTCAGTACTGATACGTGAAGTACTGACAGCATTGATTCAATCAATACAGGATTTCTCATTATTTAGAGGCTTAAGGCCACCCAGCCACAACCTCTCAATGAGAATAAAAGGTCAGGAGAGAGTTAAAGTACACCTGATCCAGCAAACTTCAGTTGTTCCCATGCACTGTTTGTGGTATGAACTAGGGACTTGAAAAAAGCCCAGACTTTTGTGTAGACAAGCTCAGTACTACTTCATTTGTTCATTATATGCCAGGTTGTATAACATGGGTGATCATGGCCTTTCCATATCTGTGATTGTTCTTGTCAAATTTCTCTACGGAAGTGATTTGCCTTTGCCTTCTTCTGAGCAGTGTCTTTACAAGATGGGTGACCCCAGCCATTATCAATATTCTTCAGCGATTATCTGCCCGGTGTCAGTGGTCACATCCAGGACTTCTGATATGCACCAGCTGCTCATACAACCATCCACCACCTGCCCTCATGGCTTCATGTGACCCCAATCCAAGTGCTTAGGAGTTGTTACACCTTGCTCAAGGGTGACCTGTAGGCTAGTGTAGGAACACCGTGCCCCTCCTTTGGTAGAGGCATATCTCCATCCTACCACCCAATCAGTACAACTACAGAACCAAAAATAGAGAATGGATGGTATTGGTCAGTGCCTTGCAGGATAGCTTGGGTGAGGAGTTGGTTCTGTGCCACATCCACTGGATGAATCCCAGCATGTAGAGCCCCCTGTACCTGGAATCCAAATATCCCGAGATTCCTGGTCTGATTTCTTTATTGCCCTCCTATCTGACTTAATTTTTAATACTGTTGAAAGGGCGATCCACCTGTGTTAATTTATGGAGAGTGTTGTATCAAAAATAGGATGACATGGTAGTGTAGCAGTTAGCGTAACGCTGTTACGGCACCAGCAACTCCGGTTCAGTTCCACCACTGTCCGAAAGGAGTTTGTACATTTTCCCGGTGACTGCGTGGGTTGTCTCCAGGAGTTTCAGTTTCCTCACACATTCTAAGGAAGTTTGGGTTAATAGCTAATTGGTCTCATGGGTGTAATTGGATGGTGAAGGCTTGTTGGGCCAGAGGGGTCTGATACCGTGTTTTATCTCTAAATAGATACATAGATAGATAGAAATAAAATGAAATAAATAAAATGGCTTCAGAGTTTACATTATAACCCTTCTCAATTCACTCCTTCTCATCTTAAACACACTCTGCATTCCAAAGACAAGTTAAATCAAGCCTTCTTGTCATATTATACTTGCATATAGACTCAATGACCACTTTATTATGTACCTAATAAAGTGACTACTGAAGGTATGTTCGTGGTCTTCTGCTGCTGGAGCTCATCCAGTTCAAGGTTTGATGTACTGTGTACTCAGAGTTGCTCTTCTGATCACTACTGTTGTAACGTGTCATTATGTGAGTTACAATTCTCAGCTTGAACCAGTCTGGCCATTCTCCTCTGACCTCTCTCATTAACGAAGTGCTTTCACCTATAGAACTGCTACTGGATGTTTTTTTTTATTTTCACACCATTCTCTGTAAACTCTAAAGACTGTTGTGTGTAAAAATCCCAGGAGATCACAAGTCTGTTCAACCTCATCTGGCACCAGCAGATTCACATTTCTTTCCCGTTCTGATGTTTGGTCTGAACAACCACAGAAACTTGTGAGCATGCCTGCATGCTTTTGTGCATTGAATTGCTGCCACGTGATTATCTGATTAGCTATTTGGTGCCAGTGAGTGTAACTCTATCTAATAATTAATTAACACCTTTTATTTTATTCTGTAGCTGCATGGACCTGGTGGATGGATTTGATTGCCATTGTGAACCAGGATGGATGGGTCCAAGATGTGACACCGATATTGAAGTAGGTTCCATTCAGCATTTTTCCATAAGTTGCTATAATGTAGCTTCGACAGTGTTTTTTTTTCTTTGCAAAGTTTCCACTGTGGTTATAGTTGACGAAGTAGTTATAAGTTACATCTAAAGTAGGAGGTCACGGAGGGAGGAAGGGGAGGAGGGAGAGGAAGAGCAAGAGAGATAATTGCGTTTGTGCCTATTTATTTTTCCTGCACATACTTGGGTTGTTCAGGCATCAATTGAAGAGAGAGGAATAAACCTAAAAAGCCATGTATTGCTTGCTGCCTTTAATTCCAGTGACCACACTTAGATTCCAGTTGTCCTCAAGGCCCAGCTGTTGTTGCCGTACCTCAAGCTAGATTGTCAAAGTCAATGCCATGGTTATTCTAATATCCACATGTACATGCACTTGCAGATGTGATAGAAAAATTAACTTGCAGCATCATCACAGGCAGATTCTCTCAGAGAAGCAACGTCCCCAGTAAATGAAGCAACCTATACTTGCTTGCATCAAGATCTAGACAACGTTCGGACGTGGGCTGATGAATGGCAAGTAATATTTGCAATTCAGACTGTGGACATCTCCAACATCCAACCATTGCTATTGCTGTGTCCCCCATCATCAATATCCTGACGGTCAGCATGGATCGGAATCATAACAGGACAAGCCATAAAAACGCGGTGGCTATGACAGCAGATCAGAGGCTGAATGGCCAGCAGCAAATGACTTTCCCCTGACATCCCATGGTCTTTCTAACATCTACAAGGCACATGAAAAGCATGATAGAATACCCATAACCTGCTTGAATGATTGCAGCTCCATCAGCACTGAAGAAGCTTAATACCAAACTGGACAAAACACTAGCTTGATTGGTATCCAGCCTTTAATATTCATTTCCTCCACAACAAGCATACATTGGTTTCAGTGGATTCCATGGACAAAATGCATTGTAGCCACTCTGACAGCACCTCCCAAACCAAAATGGACAAGAGCTGCAAATACCTGTGATCACCATTACCTGCAGGTTCACCTCCAAGTATACACCATTCTGCCTGTATATCTCCAGGCAGATTCTGATTCATTTAATTATCACACACACACATTGAAACATATAGTGAAATGCATCGTTTGTGTTAACAACCAAGACAACCTCTGGATTTACTGGGGGCAGCCTGTAAGTGTCATTACACATTCCGGCACAAGCATCACGTGTACACAATGTTCAGCTGAACAACACAAGCAACAACAACAACACAACAAGCTCCTTTCCTCCCTCCCACTCACACACAGACAGGCTACAACCCCAGGATAGGGCTCCACCAGATCTTCAGTGGACTCAAAGACATTGGGCCTCTGTCTTCCCCAGAGGACTTGCAGACATGCAGACCCAGGGCTTCGGCCATCCGACAATGACCTCCGGACTTGCAGTCAGTCTTCAGTCTTTGATATCGGCTCCAGGACTCATTGATGATGGGACTCCGAACACCAGGCGCCGAAAGCTGGACTTGTCATGGGCCTCCAACCTCAGGACTCATGGACCCAGAGGGCGCTCATTGACCCAGGGGGTCACTAGTCCTCAGCTTCACTGTAAATCTAAAAACTCCCTGCCCTACAGTACTGTTAATAGACTGCACCAATTCAATAGGTGGCTCTCCCTCTTCCCCACTATGAGTTGCAATGGGCAATGATACCGACCTTTGCAGTGACACCCAGATCTCCCAAAAATGAATACATTGAAGAATATCCTTGATGTCAAAACAAATGTTTTTTTCTTGAAGCAACATTAATGAAGACATAATCACTTATTTCATTGCTACACGTTGTCTCAAGTTTACCATCTGATGGTAGTGATCAAAATTCAGAACTTACCTCATTTGCTATCAAACTCTTTAGGGCATTGAAAGATTGTAAATATTAAGCAAAGGCAAATCCTTTTAGAGGAATGCAAAATTCAGCGGCTTGAAATTGAACCGATACTGAGCAGAGAATGAAATGGGCTGTGTACAAAACACAATAACGCTGGTGAAACACAGCAGGTCAGGAAGCATCTATGGAAAAGAATAAGCAATCAACATTGATATGAGGAATTCTGCAGATGCTGGAAATTCAAGAAACACATATCAAAGTTGCTGGTGAACGCAGCAGGCCAGGCAGCATCTCTAGGAAGAGGTACAGTCGACGTTTCGGGCGAGACCCTTCGGCCAATCAACATTGATGAAAGGTCTCGATCCAATACTTGACTGTTTATTTCCCTCCATAAATGTTCCCTACCTTGCGTCTTCCGACAGTTTGTTTTTGCTACTCTGGATTTCTAGCATCTGCAGAATTGCTTGTGTTAATTAAATGGGCTCCATGTTTGTTACAGCCCAAGATGGATTTCACCCCCACAGACTTTCCTTATCCTAATTTGGTTCTTTTAAATTGAATTTAAATTGAACTAAATGAAGTTGTAATTATCAACTACATAGAAACTTCAGCACAGAAGCAAATTATTCAAGCCTCCTGCTCTGTATTGACAGGTGCTTATATTTTGCAAGAGCCTTCATTATATTTTCCACCCGCACCTACATCTTTCTCACTCTTTTTGCTTCAGATGTCCCCTTAGTAGTCTCTTGCAAAAATCATCGATGTACAGTAGAAAAGCAAACTGCTAGAGGGACTTAACTGGTGAGTTAGCATCTGTAGAGGGAAATGGACAAATGGACTATAGAGGTCAATGCTTCAGGTTGAGACCATTCATCTTGGTATTTAGTCAGGCCAAAATATCGACTGTCTGCTTCCCTCTGAAGATGCTTCTTGACTCAATGAGTTCCTCCAGTAGTTTGCTTTTTACTCCAGATTCCAGCACTTTCAGTCCCTTCAGTAAACATTCATGTGGATTTGATCTCCATGCTGACTACTCATTCACTCTGCATTCCAGAACAGCTAAAGGGTCCAAATTATTGGTATGGTCAAAGTGACCAAAGCTGAAATGGGGAAAAATAATCCACAAAAGGTGCAAAGATGATAGTTCAGGGAATATTGAAATTGGCCTGATTTTCTTCTTTAAGACCTTGATCCATATAAACATCGCTTTTGTTTATAAAGCAAGGCAACAAGTTCAAGTTCAAAGTAAATTCCAAAGTAAGTGTATTATCAAAGTACCTATATGTTACTATATACTACCTTGGGATTGATTTTCCTGCAGAAGGTACTACTCAGCATCCTTTTTGATAATACTTGCGCTGGTTGCAGGACAGAATCTCTGATAAGTTAATGGCAAAGAACTTAAAGCTACTGATCCTGTCCACTTCCATTCTTGTAATGAAGACCAGCTCATGGACCTTTGTTTTCTTCCTCCTGCTGTTGAGGATCAGTTCTGAGGTTTTGTTGACGTTGAGTGAGAGACTTGTGGCACCACTCAGGCAGATTTTCAATCTCCCTCCTGTATTGATCTCTCTCTTATAACTCAAAATATTCCCTTCCACTGCCCTGGCGTCAATTGGGAATTGTACATACAGTATCTGGAAGAAAGGTTACAGCACTAAATGCCCTTTAGTACTGCAACACCCTGTTAAATACTCTAAATTGCCAATGCTACATAATGCATAATTAAGCACAAATAAGCTGTCATCTGCAGCCATTAACTGCTTTGCACATTAAGAAGAGATCCTTGTTACTGGAAACAAGAACTCCAGCAGTGTATAAGCACAATAAAGGTTTGTTATTTGGGCAAACTGAAACAACTTCACAACACTTCCTACATTATATACAATGAAATATCCATCATAGTGATTGTAAAGCAAATAACTAAATAATTGGGTGATGTGGTAGCATGGTAGCTGGTGCTACTTACTTGCAGCTCCAGGGACTCAGGTTCAATCCTAACCTCCAGTGCTGTCTGCGTGGAGTCTGCATGTTCTCTCTGTGATTGCATCAGTTTCCACTGAATGACCTGGTTACTTCTCACATCTTGAAGGCATGCTGGTCACTGTATAGATTAATGTCAGAAAGAACCAAAGAAGTTGATGCCCGTGTCTGACGGAGTACATTGTGGAAATATGGGGAGATAAACATATGGTGAATCAGGTTAAAAGGAGTGAACTACAGGGAGCTTTCCTGGGCCTGATCACCTGAACATCTCCCCCTTGGCAGTTACAGTATAAGATAAACTGAAACACTAACAATTACATGATGGCTTCATATGATTCACTTACATCCATGCAAGATGAAAGTACCAAGTACGCATAGTGCAGATTCTGAGGAAGCTGGAAATCTGTAATGAAAAGGGAAAATTATGGAATTTGCCTTTATGAGATCAAGTGCAAAATCTGCTCTTTTATTTCTTCATCAAGGACCCCACATACTCCTCTGGGATAAAACAGCAAAATTTCCTTGCACTTTAAATTGAAATTTCATAATCCACTATGTGTGTGGGAGACTAAACACAGCTTGCAAAACTACTTTGAGGAACATTTCTATTCAGTCTACTGCACCAAGTATATCTAGTCATTTTGACTCTCTATCTCCCTCACATTCTGCTTTCTCTATCCATAGCCACCCACACGAGTTTGAGGATTCATATCTTATCTTTGAATCAGACATTTTACAGCCTTCCACACTCACTCAACATAGAGTACAACAACTTCTTCAATAACCACTGCCCTTGGTTTTTCAGTTAGCAACACACACACCATGTTGGAGGAACTCAGCAGTTCAGGCAGCATCTATGGAGGGAAATCAACAGTTGATGTTTTGAGAACACACACAACATGCTGGAGGGACTCAGCCGGCCAGGCAGCAGTGTCGACTATGCCTTTTTCCATGGCTGCTGCCTGGCCGGCTGAGTTCCTCCAGCATTTTGTGTGTGTTGCTCTGATATCCAGCATCTGCAGGTTTTCTAGAAACCATAGAAACCATAGAAAAACTACAGCACAGAAACAGGCCTTTTGGCCCTTCTTGGCTGTGCCGAAACATTTTCTGCCTAGTCCCACTGAACTGCACACGGACCATATCCCTCCATATACCTCCCATCCATGTATCTGTCCAATTTATTCTTAAATGTTAAAAAAGAACCTGCATTTACCACCTCATCTGGCAGCTCATTCCATACTCCCACCACTCTCTGTGTGAAGAAACCCCCACTAATGTTCCCTTTAAACTTTTCCCCCCTCACCCTTAACCCATGTCCTCTGGTTTTTTTCTCCCCTTGCCTCAGTGGAAAAAGCCTGCTTGCATTCACTCTATCTATACCCATCATAATTTTATATACCTCTGTCAAATCTCCCCTCTTTCTTCTACGCTCCAGGGAATAAAGTCCTAACCTATTCAACCTTTCTCTGTAACTAAGTTTCTCAAGTCCCGGCAACATCCTTGTAAACCTTCTCTGCACTCTTTCAACCTTATTTATATCCTTCCTGTAATTTGGTGACCAAAACTGAACACAATACTCCAGATTCGGCCTCACCAAAGCCTTATACAACCTTATCATAACATTCCAGCTCTTATACTCAATACTTTGATTAATAAAGGCCAATGTACCAAAAGCTCTCTTTACGACCCTATCTACCCGTGATGCCACTTTTAGGGAATTTTGTATCTGTATTCCCAGATCCCTCTGTTCTACTGCACTCCTCAGTGCCTTACCATTAACCCTGTATGTTGTACCTTGGTTTGTCCTTCCAACGTGCAATACCTCACACTTGTCTGTATTAAACTCCATCTGCCATTTTTCAGCCCATTTTTCCAGCTGGTCCAAGTCCCTCTGCAGGCTCTGAAAACCTTCCTCACTGTCTACTACACCTCCAATCTTTGTATCATCAGCAAATTTGCTGATCCAATTTACCACATTATCATCCAGATCATTGATATAGATGACAAATAACAATGGACCCAGCACTGATCCCTGTGGCACACCACTAGTCACAGGCCTCCACTCTGAGAAGCAATTCTCTACTACGACTCTTTGGCTTCTTCCATTGAGCTAATGTCTAATCCAATTTACCACCTCTCCATGTATACCTAGCGACTGAATTTTCCTAACTAACCTCCCATGTGGGACCTTGTGAGTCTCTCTTGTTTCTGAGTTGATGTTTTGGGCTGAGACTCTTCTTCATGTCTGAAAAGGAAGAGGACAGAAGCTAGAATAAAAAGGTAGGGATAGAGGAGGACAAGTGACAGATGAATCCAGGTGATAATTCAGATGTCAATTATCAGACAGCATTTATTGGTGAAGATTCTTCCATTTACTCACATTCAAGCCCATCCCCGATTTCTCGTCACATTACAATGCACTCTGTTTTCTGTTGTCATCTTTTCTAAGTTCATTCTTCCTGATCTACTATTCATCCTTTTCTCATCTCTCCAATTTTTCAGCTTCTATCCTTGCTCCAGCTATTGATAATTCTGCTGTAAATTCATTGACCTGAATATTCATTCAGTTTTTAATCTTCATGGATACTACCTGACCTGCTGAGTACTTCTGAATTTATTCTGCCTCACCTTCTCTAAAGTTCAGACTAACTTGTTTTCTTTCTTTCTGAGTCTGAGAAAGGGACTTGGACCTGAAACATTAAATCATAGTTTTGAAAAAAAAATCAAAGTACATACTGTATATGTCACAATATACTATCCTCAGATTCATTTTCTTGTTGGCACTGACAGTAAAACAGAAATACAAAAGAATCAAAGAAAAACTACACACAAACAAAAACTGCCAAGCAGCCAATGTGCAAAAGGAGACAAACTATGCAAATATATACAAATCAAATAAAAATAGTAATAATAAATAATAGTGAGAACCTGAGTTGTAGAATCTATGAAATTGTTTCTCTGTCCACAAACCCTATATAGCCTGCTGTGTTTTTCCAAAAGTTTTTGCTTTTATTTCAGGTTTAGCGTGTCTGCAATTTTTTTGCAGGGTTGCAGGGTTATTTGTAACTGCAACTAATATCTAACCCTATCTCTGTTGAATTTGTATTATAACTTCAGTGTAGAAAAAAGAGAGAGGTAGGTTCCTTACCATTCAATCAAAAACCATAAAACCGTCAAATGTCAGAGCAGAATTAGGCTATTTGGGCCATTTAGTCTGTTCTGCCATTCCATCATCGTTAAGCCCCATTCTCCTGCTTTCTCCCTGCTTTCTCCCTGTGATCTACTAATCAACAACCTTTGCTTTAGATATAAGCAATAACTTGGCTTCCGCAACCATCTGTGACAATAAATGTCACAGATTCACTCCCCTCTAGTTGAAGAAATTCCTCCTTATCTGTGTTCTAAACAGATGTCCTTCTTTTCTGGGGCTGTCCCTCTGAACTTAGACTCCCCCGCTATAGGGACACTCCACTATAGAAAACATCTTCTCTATGTCTTTTCTATCTAATACTTCCTATATTCATAAGGTTTCAAAGAGGTACCACAACCCATTCTTCTAAACTCCAGTGAGTACAGGCCCAGAGCCACCAAATGGTTAATCAAGACCTTAATCAAAGGCAGAGAGAGTGAGATAATGTGGCTTAGATGGTAATTCCAGAGCCACATGGAGTCAAAGAGTGTGGAAGCGGGACCTTCAGCCAATTGTGTCTATGGTAACAATTAAGCTTCCATTTGCAATAAAGCTACAGCAGACCATTTTTATTCTGATAATGAAAAAAATGCAGATACTCTGAAATAAAGAACAGAAACGTCTGGAAAATTCAGCAGGTAAGGCAGGAACTGTGAAAAGAGAAATAGTTAATGTTTCAGTTCTGAGACCCTTCATCAGAACTGAAAAAAGTGAAATAACATTTCAAAGATGTATGGGTTAAGGTTAGTAACTGGGCAAACTATGTTGGCACCAGAAACATGGTGATACTTGCTGGCTGCCCCCAGCACATACAGAGATTATGCTGATCGTTGAGGTATTTCACTGTATGTTTTGATGTGCATGAGAAAAATAAAGATAATACTTATCTTTTAAACAAGTTGGTCTAAGTGGCAGAGAAGGTGGGAGAGTGTAATGGGTGAAAAAAAGGAAATATCAGTCATCCTATGAAATGATATGGCCATAACGGGCAGTTTACCACCTTCGTCTGTGTAAAGTGTAGCTAATGTTGTAAAGTCCAGGTGATGTTGAACCATCTGGCCTATTAGAACATACCCAGCAGGAGAGAATATACGAAGGAAGGGAAAAGCAAGTAAAAGGGATTGCAGCTAAAAATGGCCACTTGTAAGACAAACAGAACCAAGAAGCAAGTTATCTTAAGTCAGAAAGGTCAATATTGTGTCCTGCAACTTGCAATGTGCTCAGATATTACGTAGACAAACAAGTTCAACTGCTCCTTAATGGCTACACTATTTTACCCTATCAGAGAAAATCCCTTTGTTCCTATCATTGCCCTACTGTCTCTGCTACTAAAACTTCTTTTACTTTTCTCAGCTATGATGGTAAGGTCTCAAATTTGGAACATTAACTGATTTAATACACCTGACCTGCTAAGTTGTATTTATTTATTCATTGAGATACAGCACAGAATAGGCCCTTCTGATCCTTCGAGCTGTGTTGCCCAGCACACAGCCCCAACTTAATCCTAGCCTAATCATGGGACAATTTACAATGACCAATTACCCTACCAACTGATACGACTTTGGACCATAGGAGGAAACCGGAGCACTCGGAGGAAATCCACATGGTCGTTGAGGTATTTCACTGTATGTTTTGATGTGCATGAGAAAAATAAAGATAATACTTATCTTTTAAACAAGTTGGTCTAAGTGGCAGAGAAGGTGGGAGAGTGTAATGGGTGAAAAAAAGGAAATATCAGTCATCCTATGAAATGATATGGCCATAACGGGCAGTTTACCACCTTCGTCTGTGTAAAGTGTAGCTAATGTTGTAAAGTCCAGGTGATGTTGAACCATCTGGCCTATTAGAACAAACTCCTTACAGGCAGCAGTGAAAATTGTACCTGGGTTGCCTGTACTGTAAAACATTGTGCTAACCACTATGGTACTGTATTCTTCTGGCATGTTCAGCTTTTATTCCATGCAATGAGGTATTGGAGTGATTAAGTATATGGATTGCTAATTCATTGTGCTCTGCATGTGTAGGTTCGATTCCCAACCTTGTCAACTGAGGTAATTTCATTTTCCAATAGTTTAGTGGGTTAACTGGTCACAGGGGTGTAACTGGTCACACAGGTGTAACTGGGCCAAGTGGACTCATTGGGCCAGAAGGGCCTGTTACCATGCTGTATCTCTAAATTATTTAAAATAAAATCCTCATTTACTTTCCCAAAATTCACATCAGTCGCAAGTATTTTAGAGTGTAAGGACTTACATAAAAGTTAATTCACCTCCTTCATTCAAACGGCTTTGTCAATGTTCCAGTTCCAAACATTGTTGCTCTCTCTATTTTTCAAACAAATGAATAGGGAAGTGAGTGGGCCAATAAACAATGTCCAGATGGTGTTTGGGTTGGCAAGGGGTTAGGTTGGATGGTGAGATGAACAGAAAAAGAGTTAACTAGGTAATTAATGAGTGGGTAGACAAACTAACATGTGAGTGCCAGAACATTGACAGATTTGTTTGATTTTGGCTAGTGAAGAGGCTCGATACACTTTGTGCCATTTTATTAGGTACACTGGTACACCAGTTCCTTAATGCAAATATCTAATCAGCCTATCATATGTCAACAACCCACTGCATAGAAGCATACAGACGTTGTCAAGAGGTTCAGTTGTTGTACAGACCAAACATCAGAATGGAGAAGATTTATTTATTTATTGAGATACAGGCCCTTCCAGCCCTTTGAGCAAGCTGCCCAGCAATCTCCTGATTTGATCCTGGCTTAGGTTAATTAGTCATTGCCAATTCTCCTGTGATTAGGCTAAGGTTAAATAGATGAGTTACTGGGCAGAGCGGCTCGAAGGGCCAATAGGACCTGTTCCACACAGTATCTCTAAATAAATAAATAATCATCGAACAATTTACAACAACCAATTAACCTTCCCACCAGTACATCTTTGGAGTGTGTGAGGAAACCAGAGCAACTCGGGGGAAACCCACGCAGTCACGGGGAGAACACAGAAAATGTTTGCATGGAGCGTGGGAAGTGAATCTCGTCGCCTGTTCTATAAAGTGCTGTGCTAACTTCCACACTACTATGCCATCCTGATATGTGATCGAAGTGGCGTTGATCGTGGAGCAAGTGTTTGTGCCAGATGGAGTGGGTTGAGTACCTCAGAAACTGCTGTTCCCCTGGGATTTTCACACCATAGTCTCTAGATCTTATAGAGAATGGTGAGGAAAACATAATACATCCAGTGGGTGACAGTTCTGTGAGCAAAAATATTGCCTGTTAATGAGAGAATGGTTCAGGCCTGTTCAAGCTGATGAGAAGATGGCAGTAACTCAAATAACCACACATTACAACAGTGGTATGTAGAAGAGCATCTCTGAATGCACAACATGTTGAACCTTGAAAGGTTCTGCAAGAAAGGTTCTGCTACAGCAGCAGAGGTCCATGAACATACACCCAATGCCCACTTTGTCAGGTAAAAGAGGTACCTAATAAAGTGGCTGTAAGTGTGGAGTGTACAGGCATAATAGACAGAACATTGACATTAAGGGCCAGATATGCACAAAAGAAATATTAAATTTGGATGGTTAGAGAGATTGTTAAACTAATTTAGAAGACTTATATAACAGGACATTTATAAGTGGTAAGAAGATGGATTTGAATAGTGAACTAGCGGGATAGAAGTCTAAATGGAGAGGCCCAAATCCAATAAGAAGACGGAAAAGGAATGCACTGATAAAAAGACAAGCTGAGTGAGAGAGAGTGCAGCCAATATTACACACAACAGGTAAAGATTACATTTGGCAGCCAGAATTGGTTTTCTCATTGCTTCCAAATTGAGAATGCTTTCAAGTAGGGCCTTCAGGATGATTATTCAGCTGGGACTGCTGTGAACAGACAAATTCACACAGCTGCTAAAGACCCTATCATGAAATCCATGAAATGGCTATCAAGCTCCCAAGCTTACTTACTGGAAAGAATACTGATGACTTCCTCAACAACAACAACATCAATTTTCAGTTCAGTTCCACCTTGGTAAAATTATCACTGATGTAGTTTGAAAATCTACTCCATTCGAAACAAAAGAGATTCTGCAGATGCTCGAAATCCAGAGCATCACAAACAAAATGCTGGAGGAACTCAACAGGTCAGGCAGCATCAAAGAAGGGGAATAAACAGTATTCCTCTCCATCGATTCTGTCTGACCTGCTGAGTTCCTCCAGCATTTTGTGTGTGTGTGTCGCTGTACTCCATTCTGTTCCATTTAGTCGAGCACTGAAGTGAATTGTAAAGCACTTCTCGTATCATTGCAAAATGTTACTGACTTTACAGTCTGCTCAGTGTATTTCAGATGTAAAATCATTCAAATTGGAGTTAGGCAGAAGTCTGTCTCCAGGAGGTAGTTTCACCTAGCTTCTGGCTTCATAGCTGCTATAACTGCAAGCAGAGTTCAAAATAGCAACACAAATGGTTTATTCCCGAGGCACCTTTCATTTTTCAGGAGTTAACAAAGGTACAGTTAGCATTCTGCTGACACTCACAGGAGCCTCATAGTGGGACATAGGAACAAAGAATCAGGAAGGGGAATTCGGTCCTTTGAGGATGATCATTTAGCTACAATATGCCTTCCTTAAAAAAAATCCATTGAACTCACAGAAACATTTGTAATGCTCAGGTCTACCGGCTCGTGTTTATCTAGGGCAGGGGTCCTCAACCTTTTTTTGCACCGTGGACCGGTTTAGTATTGACAATATTCTTGCAGACCAGTCGACCGGTGGGGGGGGGTGCGGCGCGGGGGGGTGTTCAAGTAGGGTTAAATTTCACCTGAACATGTCTTTTACAGTTAAGGTTGCCAACTTTCTCACTCCCAAATAAGGGACAAAAGTAGCAGTCAAATCCCGGGACTCTACCCCAGGAAAGACAACCATGACCATGAAGCCTGTGTGCGCATGCATGTACGTGCCGATTTTTTTCCCACAAATCAGTTTTGCCTTCATTTTCCTGACTACCCTGTACATACATTATTTCTACTTTATATAGGCTGTGTATTTATCATATCATTCCTGCTTTTACTATATGTTAGTATTATTTTTGGTTTTATGTGTTATTTGGTATGATTTGGTAGGTTATTTTTTTGGGTCTGGGAACGCTCAAAGATGTTTCCCATTTAGATTAATGGTAATTGCTTCTTTGCTTCACCCCATTTCGGCACGAAAGGTTTCATAGGAACACTCTACCTTAGCAGGGGAAATACTGGACAAGGGCGGTCCCGTAAGGGACAAACCGATTTATATACGGGATGTCCCGGCAAATACGGGACAGTTGGCAACCCTATGTTCAAGTTCAACAGTGCGTGACAGGGAATGAGGAAAGGTGCAGCTGACTCATATCGTTTCCCCGCGGCCCGGTAGCACATGCTTTGCAGCCCGGTACCGGTCCGCGGCTGGTGGTTGGGGACCGCTGACCTAGGGGAAACCCCGTCCGCCCGCCAAACCGTGTCTCACTGTTGCATAATTGCTGTGTAATGCCACCTAGTACAAACTCACACATCAAATATCAGACAGCACACAATGTACGATTTACAGATTACACTTTATAAGTCTTACTGGAAATATGTAATTAATAGAGATACAATATAAAAGGGAAAGTAAAAGGCGCCAAACTTATCAGAGTTCAACCGCTTTGTGCACAACCGTTGGAGCTCAATTAACAGGATCCTCTTTCCACCTGGCGATCCTCTCCGACCTTCTTGACTTGCCGCTCGCGACCAACCACGGTGGTCGACCTGAGCACATCCAGCACGTCCTTCCTCTTCGGGTCTCTCCCAAAAGCCCGCCAAACCACATGGTTCCCAGCCATATGAGACAGAATATCACCCACAAAAAGAATAACATGGACACTCATTGGTTCCTCCTTCCACTTATCAATAATATAACCCAAACAAACAGGGAGAGAAAGAACTCCTTACCTCACAGTTATTATTACAGAAAAGCCATTTTTATTATAACATAACAAAGAAACCATTTTATTAGCCTTAGCAGTAACATAAAAGAAGAAACTCCTTACACATTAAATAAACAAAATGTCATTTACAAGTAGCTCTTTTTTCTCAGAAGTAAATGTAAGTAAATCCACTTCAGGGTTGGATGTGTTATGCACTCAGAGATGCTCTTCTGCATACCGCTCTTGTAACTCGTGATTATTTGAATTACTGTTGTCTTCCTGTCAGCTCTAACCAGTCTGACCAATCTCTCATTAAAAAAAAGTTTTTTCACTCAAGAACTGCAAATATCATTTTTGTTTGTAAAGTTTGGAGATTGGTGTGCATGACAATGTCAGGAGATCAGCAGTTTCTGAGATATTCAAACCACCCTCTCTGGCACCAACACTTATTCTACAGTCAAAGTCACTGAGGTCACATTTCTTCCCGATTCAGATGACTGGTTAGATATTTGCATTAAATGAGCAGGTGTACAGGCATGCCTAATAAGGTCAATGAGTGTAGTTTTAAGTCGGAATGTAGACATTTTAAAGGAGATTTAAGAGGAAAGAAGTTTTTCCTCTTAAACCCCCTTCATTGTGATTTCTGAGTTCACAGTTCAAAGTAATTTATTATCAAAGTATGTGTACATTTTGCAACCTTGAGATTTGTCTCCATACAGGCGGCCACAAAACAAAGAAACACAATAGAACCCATAAAAAAGACCATCAAATATCCATTGGGCAGAGAGAAAAAAAAAACAACAAATTGGGCAAACTATAAAAGAAACCAAATAATATTCAGAACAAAAGTGAATTCATAGACATGAAGCCCGAAGCTGCCAGGGCAGGTCCTTGCCTCTTGTCCCAATACCCTGCCTTTTCAATCCATCTGGCCCTGCGTTTCAATCATCCAAACATCAGGTTCTTCATTGCACTAGGTTCCAGGCCCTGTCACATCAATACGCTCTGGACCTGGACCCCCCCACCACATTACAGCCCATACCCGACCTTTCCAATTCGTCCTGGCACTTAGATCGATCAAACCTCCCTCGAATCTGCCTTTCCTCCTCTCTGACTTCACTCAGCTCTACTCACCCCTACTTTGCCTCAGATATGCCTTGACCTCACATCCATTGTGCCTCGACTTCACCTTGACTTCGCCTCACACCCATACGTTTGGATCCTCAACTCAGTTTTGCCTTCGCAAACCTCTCCATTGTTTGCAGTGTGTTCGCTTACCATAAATTTTACAAAAACAGTGTTATTAATAAAGTATTTAGTTGTATTATTTGTTTTATTTGTTGCCAGTAAGTGGTAGCTGAGCTTTACTAGTGCCAGCTTAAACTGGAAGATGTTACCTATTTCTCTGTAGCAGCTTATATCTCAATCATCAGACATTGTCAAAAGTAGATGTGTACTTAGATAGCTTCAATGTGTCCTGAAATAAGAATCTAAATGAAAATGAAAGAACCATCATTCATTGATTGAGTATTATAGTACAAAAGAGCAAACTGGAATCTAAAAGGTGGATTGAGAATAGTATGCTGATGCATTCCTGCACTTGCATCAATGGCCATATTCCAATCCTATTTGCAAATGGGCTGCTGTGAACTCTGCAAGATAGACTTGAATTGTCTTGAAGTGAACACAACTCATCTTAGACCAACAAAAAGTAAGTTAATTAAAATCAGAAAGAACAGCAGATGCTAGAAACAGGAAATAAAAGCACAAAACATTGTAAGTATACATAATGTTAGATGGCAATTGTGAAAGGAGAAATGATGTTTCAGCTTGACACACTTGAACCAAACTAGGAAAGCCAATCGTTGGGAAAGCAAGATCATGTGATTAGAGGGGAAAGGCTGGGGCCAACTCCAAGCCTGATTGGTTGAACAGATTACTCAGTGCTGTCTTTTTCACTGGTGAACCCCAGTGTTTGGAAAGTGAAGAGAAAGATCAACCAAGCTGACATGCAGTGTGAAAGGGTGATTCTAGAACCTCAGGTCCCACACCACAAAGTTCAAAACACAGTTAGTACCCTTCAGCCATCAGGCTCCTGAATCAGTGTGGATAACTTCACTCATCTCAACTGATTCCACAATCAATGGACTCACTTTCAAGGACTCTACAACTCATTTTCTCAGTTATTTATATAGTGTACTTAAATATCTTCCGCTATCTTTTGTTTTTGTATTTGCACAGACTGGCTCTTCGTACATTGGTTGTTTGTGTCATTGATTTCTTTGTTCCACTGTGAATACCTGAAAGAAAATGTATTGAACAGCAGTACATGGAGATATATAGTTATAAGTGCTTTCATAATAGATTTACTTTTAACTTTGAAGAGGTGACTAGAGGATATGAGAAAAATCACCAAACACTCCAGGGTTACATAACTCACACAAGTGAAAGATAAAGATGCTTGTGGCAGATTGAGTTGCTTACTTTCTGAATAATAAACTTGGTACATGCTTATCAGCTAAATATCTGAAGAGGCAGAGTGTTGCTGGTGTAATGATAGTCTTGATTTAGTAAGGATGTGTCAAAAACACATGCCCATACATGTACTTGCCAAATTGCAAAATAAAGAACACAATAAGCAAAGTGCCAAATTAGGCATGAAAAGAATGTTTTGTAAGAAGGTAGCAGGAGTCTGATTATGCTTGAGAACTTTATTCATTTGTACTTAGAATAGATGTTGGCTAAAATTAGCATTGTAATCACTGACTCGTTTCTGTTTAATCACTTAAAGCAAATACTATTCAAATTTTTAACTTTGGCTTCAGGTATTCATTGTTCACAACCTTTAACTGGTAATCCACGTGGGTGAATATTTATCAGTTCCATCAAAACAATTGGTTGATACTTGTTCTTGAATTGTCACCTTGCCAATCACCTATTGCAGTGAGGAGCAGCTCTGTGCAGCTTGAAATTGTATCTCGGGCTCTTGATAGGGGAAGCCATGGGCAATGTGGCTCTGTCAAGGGGATAAATACCCATCAGAGATTGAAGTAGAAAATGATGGTGTTAATGTTAAATGATGCAAAATGGGAAGATGCTTGTTCTGAATATAAATAACTTAGATCAGATGTGTTACCTGAACAGGAGTTTACACTGCAGGGTGATAAGATGACAATGATGGACTTAACTTTGGTCTACTTCTTTAGGGAAAAGTGGTTCTGGCATTTTCTGAGATCATAACTGATTTGCATTTTAATCTTCCCATATCATAAAACATGGAACATAGAACACAGCACAGCACAGGAACAGGCACTTCAGCCCACGATGTTGTGCTGAACCAATTAAATTAGCAATCAATCGGCAAACTAAACTAACCTTTTCAGCATACATCATGTCCATATCCTTCCATTTTGCTCACATTCATGTGCCTATCAAAATGTCTCTTAAAAGTTCCTGCTGTATCTACCTCTACCACCAACTCGGGCAGTGCATTCCAGGCACCCACCATATTCTGAGTAAAAGAAAAATTCCCCTTTTATCTTCTTTGAAATTACTCACTCTCAGACTAAATACTTGCCCTCTAGTATTAGGCATTTCAATGCAGGGAAAAAGATACTGTCTGTGTACTGATAGACTGACTAAGCAAGGACCTAGACCCACTGCAATTTGGTCTACGGCAAATGCAGTCTCAATGGTTATCCACTCATCCTTGGATCTCTTGGACAATACCAATACTTACTTCAGGCTGATGTTTATCAGTGACAGCTCAGAATTCAACATATTCATACCCTCAGTTCTAACCAACAAGCTCCAAAACCTGGACCTCTGTACCACCCTCTGGAACTGGATCCTTGACATCCTCACTGGGCTACCTAAGTCAGTGCTGATCAGAAAGACATCTCCTCCTCACAAAAGATAAACTGGTGTACCTCAACAATGCATGTTTAGCCCACTGTTCTATTCTCCCTACACCCACAACTGTGTGGTTTGGCACAGCTCAAATTCCATTTATAATTTTGCTGATGACACAACTATTGCTAACAGAATTTCAAATGGTGATGAGGAGGTGTACAGAACAGGTAGATTAGCTGGTTGAGTGGTTTTACAGTAACAATGTTACCCTCAATATCAGTTCGACTAAGGATTCAATTGTGGACTTCAGGAAGGGGAAGTCGGGGGAATATGCACCAGTCCTTATTGAGGGATCAGCAGTAGAAAGAGTGAGCAATTTCAAGTTCCTGGATGTCAACATCTCTGAAGATCTATTCTGGGCCCAACATACAGATGCAATTACAAAGAAGGCATGACAGCAGTTACATTTCATTATGAGCTTGAAAAAATTAGGTATGTCACCGAAGACTCTCGAAAATTTCTACAGATGGACCACGGAGAGCATTCTAACTGGTTGCATCACCATCTGATATGGAGGGACCATTGCTACAGAAAATCTACAGTAAGTTGTAAATTTAGCAATTTCCATCATGGACATTACCTCCGCAGCATTGAAGACATCTTCAATAGGCAATGCCTCAAAAGATGGACCTCCATCACGCAGGACATGCTCTCTTCTCAAGCTCCTGTACCTTATCAAGGAAGAGGTACAGGAGCTTGAAGGCACACAGTGTTTCAGAAACAGCTTCTTCCCCTCCACCATCAGATTTCTGAATGGACAATGAGCCCATGAACACTACCTCACCATGTTTTCTTTTTTTTATTGTTTTTTTTTTTGCAGGTTTAATATGCAAGCAAGATTAAACCTGATTCTCACCCCCACTCAAGAGAAAGCAACACAAGTTTGTCCAACATTTTGTTATATCATTTACATCAAAACTGGGTGAACTTGGACCAAGGGAAAATTGATGAGTTACACGGATGGCTGCTTCATTCACTTAGGTCGAGTATCAGTGCCCGTAGCAGCCATTCGCAATGGTTTGCCAGAGTTTGTGAATTAAGAGTTCAGAGGTATTTAAAGTTCTTCCTTCTAAATGAACCAAAAATGTCATGCCTCACCACCCAAGATCTTGCACTGCAGGTTCAGGTAGCGTGAATAGATTATTTAACAACAGCTGGGTTTTTGATTTCCTTTGCAGGGAAGCATAGATGTTAAAAACATTTATGAGAGGCTGACACCAAGATCAAGATAAACTTTTATAACTTTTGATTCTATTTGTGAAAGATATGAGGTAGCATCACTACTTTCCCTGCTCTATTGCTGGGAAATACATGAGACCACCCTACTAGTGACATGCGTGTCTTGTTACTTTTGAAATGCTATTCTTGATACTCTTTCTCAAACATATGTTTTCATCTCAATTACCTCCCTGACTTTAGGAGGTAAAAGCATCTCCAGTGACAGATGCTACTTTAGAGTTTGTGTAACATCTTTGTACTCTACATTAAACATTACTTCTTGCATTTCATGGGCTTCTGTTCAGCTGGACATTCAAACTTTTAACATCAATTGTACAGTAGGACCCTTGCATCTTCCTAACTGGTCTTTAGTTCTATCCACGTTTTTCCCTTCATCTTAAATTTTATGGATGACATTGCTGCTTTCTCTAAGCAGTCTCACAGTGGCTGATTAGTCCCATTTGTACCTTGAAATGTTGTTGGATGCTGAGTTTGAGGTGGCACTTTGGCTTGCAATTATGAGGTTTCCACTGCCAGCATTCCTCTGCCTTAGTATCTTCTGTTAGTTAATCATAGCTGTAGTATGGACACAGATTTGCCTGCTGATGCAAGCTGCCTCACAACTCCAGTGGCCCAAGGTCAATTGTGATCTTCAACAGTGTCTCTGTGGAGCCTGCACATTCTCTCTGTGGCAGGTCAAGTTTCCTCCCCTATCGAAGTAAACTGGGAACAGCATCCTTCTCCAAATGTGGACAGGAGAACTGGGAGGAGGTTGATGGGTAATTGAGAGAGAATAAGTTATTGGGAAATAGATGGATGATTAGAAAGGTGAGCTCACTCCGAGGGCTGGTATAGTCTCAATGGACTGAAGTGCTGTGCTGATTAACTGGACTCTGAATTCATTCATCAATCACATTTTATTTGCTGTGCACAGGGGAAATAGTTCAACTCCTGTCACTGAACTGTTCCAATGAGTTCTGGCAGGAAACTAAAAAAGCAATAAAGTGGGAGAAGATGAAATATGAAGGTCAGCTAGCCAACAATGTCAAAGAGTAAAAGCGAGGCGAGAGTAGATATTAGACTGCTGGAAAAATGACGCTGGAGAGATAGTAATGTGGGACAACAGAATAAACATTTTGCAACAGTTTTCACTGTGGAAGACACTATCAGTGGGCTGGATGTTCAAGAATGTCAGGAGGCAGAAGTGAATGCAGTTGCTATTACTAGGGAGATGATGCTTGGAAACTGAAAGGTCTAAAGGCAGATAAGTCACCTGGACCAAATGGACTACACCCCAGGTAGCTGCAGAGATTGTGGTGGCATTAGTAATGATCTTTCAAGAATTGAGTTTCTGGCATGACTCTAGAGCACTTGAAAATTGCAAATATCAGTCCATTCTTCAAGAAAGAAGGAAGGCAGAAGAAAGAAAATTATAGGCCAGTAAACTTGAATTCAGTGGTTGAGAAGATGTTGGAGTCAATTGCTAAAGATGCTGTTTTAGGGTATTTGGAGGCACATGATAAAATAAGCCAAAATTCGTATGGTTTCTTTAAGATAACATCTTGCCTGACAAACCTGTTGGAATTCTTTAAGGAAAAAACAGGCAGGATAGACAAAGGGGAATCAGTACATTGATTTTCAGAAGGCCTTTGACAAGGTACTGTGCATGAGACTGCTTTACAAGTTAAGAGCCCATGGTATTACAGCAAAGATACTAGCATAGATGGAGCATTGTCTGATTGGACAGAGGCAGTGTGGGAATAAAAGGAACCTTTTCAGATTGGCTGCCAAAGACTACTGGTGTTCT
Source organism: Mobula birostris (assembly GCF_030028105.1). Classification (NCBI taxonomy): domain Eukaryota; kingdom Metazoa; phylum Chordata; class Chondrichthyes; order Myliobatiformes; family Myliobatidae; genus Mobula; species Mobula birostris. Next base: position 160,506,178 of record NC_092371.1, read on the forward strand.
GCAGGGGTTGCTGTTTGGACAGCTTCCTTTATATTGTAATTTATACCATGAAATTGATGGCTTTGTGGCCAGGTTTGTAGATTATATAAAAATAGATAGAGGAGACTGCAGTGTTAAGGGAGCAAGGAGGCTGCAGAGAGTCCTGGACAGATTAAGAGAATTGGCAAAAAAGTGGCAAATGGAATACAATGTCTGGAAGTGTATGATCATGCACTTCGGTAGAAGGAATAAAAGCATAGACGAGATACCAAATGGGGAGAAAATTCAAAAATCCGAGGGGCAAAGTATCTTGGGAGTTCTCATGCAGGATTCTTTAAATGATCATTTTCAGTCTCGGTCGTGGTGAGGAAGGGAAATGCAATGTTAATGTTTGTTTTGAGAGGACTAGAATGAAAAGGCAAGGCTGTAATGCTGTGGCTTTATAAGGCATTGGTGAGGCAACACTTGGAGTACTGTGAACAGTTCTGGGTTTCCTTGTTTAACAATGGTTATGCTGACATTCGAGAGGGTTCAGGAGAATGATGCGGGGAGTAAAAAGGCTTATCTTATGAGGAGTGATTGTTGGCTCTGGACCATTACCTGCTGGAATTGAGAAGAATGGGTGGGGGGGGCGGGATGATTAATTGAAACCTATTCAATGTTGAAAGGCCAAGACCAAGTAGATGGGGAGAGGATGTCTCCTATGGTGGGGGAGTCTAGGATCTCCTATGGTGGGGGAGTCTAGGACCAGAGGGCACAGCCTCAGACTAGAGAAACATCTACCTAAAATGGAGATGAGGAGGAATTTCTTTAGTCAGAGGGTGATGACGCTATGCTTGTAGGCTGAATCAAAGGTCATGAGAAGGAAATCAGAGGTTCATGAGCCAGTCCTCATCGGAGGAGCAGAGGTGGAGAGGGTTAGCAACTTCAAATTCCTCGGTGTGATTATTTCAGGGGACCTGTCCTGGACCTAGCATGTAACTGCAATTACAAATTTACAAAGAAAGCACAGCGGTGCTTTGACATATAAAACTTTTTCAAACTTCTATGGATGTATAGTGGAGACTGGCTGTATCACAGCTGGACACAGAAACACCAATGCCCTTGAATAGAAAATTCTCCATCATGGGTAAAGCCCTCCCAATCGCTGAGTACCTCTACATGAAATGCTGTCACTGGAAAGCAGCATCCATCATCCAGGACCCCCACCACCCAGGACATTCTCTCTCTCACTGCTGCCATCAGCAGTACAAGAGCCCCAGGACTCACCCACCAGGAACAGTTCCTACCCCTCAACCATCAGGCTCTTGAACCAAAGGGGATAACTACACTCCACTTGCCCAATCATTGAACTGTTCCTACAACCTTTGGACTCACTGTCAAGGACACTTCATCTCATATTCTCAATATTTGTTATTACTATTTCTTCCTTTTGTATTTGCAGTTTGTTATCTTCTCCGCGGTGGTTGAATGCCCTAGTTAGGCAGTCTTTCATTGATTCTGTTATGGTTCTCATTTTATGGATTTATTGTGTATTTATTGAGTGGAGGTCATCCTCACAATCGAACCTGTGGGATTCTGCTGTAGAATCCTGTAGTGGGATTGTCCAGAATCCGGCAATGTAGTCCTGATAAGGCACCAGTACCACCAAGACTTTACAGACTACCTAAAAAACACAAGGAGAGATCCCCTTCCTGGGGCCTACATTGGCAGAGTAGAGCAAGCAATCCAAAAATTACCATCGGATACCATGGAGGAGGTAAGGATAGATGTCTACATGGCTCTCAAAAGAAATATTTTGACAAAACCAGACATCACAAATGGAGAGCAATTGACCCTCCAGGCACTTTGTCAAAACCCAACTATCATGATTTTACCAACGGATAAAGGGAATGAAATGGTCCTGATATCCTCGGAGGAATACCACAGATTCTGAATGATCCCACCCACAGAGTTCTACAATGGGATGCCACAGATTCGATTATGAGGATGATATCTGGACTGCCAGCAGACATATGCAAGAAACTTCTGCCTCATGCATGGGTATCACCAAGACTTTACAGGCTCCCTTAGATACTCAAGGAGGGTTCCCCTCTGAGGCCTATCTTCAGTGGGATAGATTCTCCGACTTACTACCTCGCTAAGCATTTAACAACCATGCTGTCTCCCTTTGTTGGGGGCTGTGAGCATGAATTGACTGACTTCATTAAAATGATAACCAACATCCAGCTGACTCTGGAGGACATAATGGGCAATTTCAATGTGGTGTCCCTGTTCACGAGTGTTCCCATTAAGGACACCTTGGTCCTCCTGAGGTCAAGGTTTGATAAGGGTACCATTGACATTTTTGACAGACCCTTACACCAACATACTTCCTCTAAAAGGCGAATGACTATGAACAAACGGACAAAGTGGCCATGGGCTCACCCTTGTCACTGGCTATTACTAATTTCTACATGGAGGACTTTCAGGAGAGGGCGCCGAGTTCATTACCCTTACGCCCAAATGCTTCATCATATACATCAATCACATCTTCGTAGTGTGGCCCCATGGACTCCAGGCACTCCAACAATTCCCCAACAATCTGAACAGTATACATCCAAACATTCAATTTACGATGGAGATGGAGAAAAATGATAGCCCCCCCCCATTCCTGGACATTTTAATACGATGGAAACCGGATGGTAGCCTTGCACATGGCATCTATCGGAAACTCGCTCACACGGACGTATACCTCAAAATGACAGTCACCATCACATCATGTACAGCGTTTTTTTCTACTTTGATTAACCATGCAGAAATAATTTCGGACCTGGAGAGTCTTCCCAAGGAAATAAGATGATTGTGCATGGCTTTCTTACAGAGTGGCTATAAGATGAAGGAAATCATTTGGGCACTTAAAAGGGCCAACGGAAACCTAACAATGAGGACGAATCTATTGTTACCGCCTGTCTTCCCGATATTTCCATGGTTTCTGGAAGAATTGCCGGGATCCTGAAGAAATTCCAGATTAATAGCATCCACAAAACTGTACGGAAGCTCAAATCATAGCTTATGCAGGTCAAAGATGATCTTCGACTCAGGACAACTGACACTTACAAGATTCCCTGTAAATGCGGAGCAGCGTATATCAGCCAAACGAGACACATGGTGGAAACCTGCATCAAGGAGCACAGGAGCGTTTGCAATACCTGGAGAAATCAGTGGTAGCTGAACATTGCATTCGCAATGGTCATAGGATTGACTTTGATGACACAAAATTAATGTGCCGTACCAATGGCTTTTAGGACCACCTGGTAAAGGAAGCCATTGAAATAAAACTAGAGGAAAGAATTTTAACAAAAATGAAGATCTCGCTGTAAGTAAGAACTGAAATTCGATACTAAACAGGGTGGGAGAGCATAAACCTAACTGAATGAGGACTAACCAACCAAGAGGGACGGACAACAGGGATATAAATTCCACTGGACTAGACATGCTTGGGCATCATCCCTAATGAAGATGGCAGAGTTTATCATCGAAACATTGGACATTTGATAACCATCACTGTGTGTCTGCAGTAACTGCATGTAACCTACTGAAGGCCGTACTTTCCTGGGCTTTTCTGACACTGATTTTAACACTGATGTCAACTGTATGTGACAACACTCTGCTGAGGTAGGTTAATAGCAAGCGACAGACCTTCAAGAGCTAGCTTGATCCTTCATGCTTACCTATTGCAAATTCCACTCTGCATAAGACCTGAATTCGGCCGTTCAGCCCAGCAGGTCTGTTCAACACAGTTTCTTCTGTAAGCAGAATTGGGTGACCTGGCTCCCCTCCATTCAGTCCTGCATCAATTTTTTTTAAAGGATCACTCAATGTCCATTCATATTTGATGAATTTTTTGGTCTGCTTTAGGTGTATCTGTGTTCCCCATTCGTTGCGTAGGATAAGATTAGTCCAGCGTTTTGCCAGAAGGCGACCAATACACTCCGTATATGTGGGTTAATTCAGCAGCATCACAGTATCAATAAAAAATTAAATTTTGTTTACTCTAGCTCCAACAGATGCTGCTGTTTATTGAGATGGCTACTCTAAACTGATTTTGGAAGTTTCTGTAAACAATGTTACCAAGCTTACAATGCCATGTATCTCTAACACACAAAGATAGCTTATCATTTAAACTAATGCAGCAACGTTTACATGTGAGGTACCAGCTTTGGTGCCACATCCAGAGTGCAGCTAATCACATGACCCGATCCTCAATGCTCCGGACATTAAATAGCACTAAGTTACTGCACATTGGCACCAGGCCTATAATTGTGCAGTAGAAATACCAACCTGCCAACTGGCCAGTCTTTAATGTCCTTGTCGTCTACCCCTGGCAGGGTCAAGGCCAGGGGTCACTGATTGGTACAAATGGGCACTAAGGCATTTAGATCCAGATTCAGGTCTTTTGAGCAGATTGAAAATTGGTATCTTATACTGAGGTAAATGTTTAAAGTAATAGTTATAGTGTAATACAGCAGGGAAACAAGCCCTTTGACCCAACTGTTCCATTCTGACCACAGCATCTTCCCTTCTAGTTCTTGATACCATCGTTTGGCCCATAATCCTCCAAGACCCTCCCCTTCATGCATCTACCTAAATGCCTCTTAAATGTTGCAGTTGTGCTCACTTTGACCACTTTCTCTGGCAGTTCATTCCAGATACTCACTATCACGTATGTATGTAAAGAAGTTTCATCTCAGGTCTCTTTTAAATCACTCCCCTCTTATCTTACATATGTACCCTCTGGTTTTGAACATCTCAACCCTTTGTTAAGACCATAACACATAGGAGAAGAATTAGGCCATTTAGCCCATGAAGTCTGCATTGTCATTCCATCATCACTGATCCTGGATCCCACTCAACCCCATATATCTGCCTTCTCACCATATCGATAATGTCCTGATTGATCAGGAAACGATCAACTTCTGCCTTAAATATACTCGTGGACTTGGCCTCCACCACAGTTTGTGGCAGAGCATTTCGTAGATTTGCTACTCGCTGGCTAAAAAAAATCCTCCTTACCTCTGTTTTAAAAGTTCATCCCTCAATTTTGAGACTGTTCCCTCTACTTCTAGGTAACCCCTCCATAGCAAACATCCTCTCTACATCTACCCTGTCTAGTCCTTTTAACATTTGATAGGTTTCAATGAGATCAACCCACATTCTTCTAAGTACCAATGAGTACAGACCCAAAGCTGCCAAATTCTCCTCATATGTTAACTCCTTCATTCCTGGGATCATCCTCATGAACCTCCTCTGGACTCTCTCCAATGACAATACATCCTTTCTGAGATATGGGGCCCAATACTGTTGACAATACTCAAAGTGCAGCCTGAATATTGACTTATAAAAGCTCAGCATTATCTCTTTGCTTTTATATTCTATTCCCCTTGAAATAAGGGTGACTTATCAATCCTAAGACCTTTGAGTTTGCCAAACACCTTTTCCTTCGTAATAGCAGTGGCACTCACTTCTGCACCTTGAGATTCATTGACCCCTGGCACATTGCTAGTGTCTTCCACAGTGAAGACAGATGTAAAATACCAATTAAGTTCATCTGCTATTTCTTTGACCCCCATTACTATATCACCAGCATCATTTTCCAGTGGTGCAATATCCACTCTCACCCCTCTTTTACTCTTTATATAACTGAAAAAAATCTTTTGGCATCCTGCTTTATATTATTGGCTAGTCTGCCACCATCTTTCATCTTTTCCCTTCTTATAGCTTTTTTAGTTACCTTTTGTTGGATTTTATAAGCTTCCTACTGACTTTTGCTACCATTTTTGCAAAGTTTGCAGACAATGAGAGGATAGGTGGAGGGGCACGTAGTTTTGAGTAAGTAAAGAAGCTACAGAAGGACTTAAACAGATTAGGAGAATGAGCAAATAAGTGGCAGATGGGATACAGTGTTAGGAAGTGTACAATTATCCACTTTGGTGGAAAACATGAAAGGGTAGACTATTTTCTAAATAGAGAGCAAATACAAGAAAACAGGTACAAAGGGATTTGGGAATACTTGTGCAGGGTTCCTTAAAGGTTAATTTGCAGGTTGAGTCAGTGGTGAGGCAGGCAAATACGATGTTACATTCATTTCAAGAGGACTAGAAAATAAGAGAAGGGATGTAATGTTGAGGTTTATAATGTAAACACAAAATAATCTGCAGATGCTGGGGTCAAAGCAACACTCACAACACGCTGGAGGAACTCAGCAGGAACCCTTCATCAGGGTTCCGGCCTGAAATGTCAACTCACTGTTTCCACGGATGCTGCCCGACCTGCTGAGTTCCTCCAGCGTGTTGTGAGTGAGGTTTATAAAGCACTGGTGAGGCATCACTTGGTGTATTGTGAGGAGTCTTGGGCCCCTTATCTTTGAAAGGATGTGCGGAAACTGGTGAGGGTTCAAGGGAAGTTCACAAAAATCATTCCAGGATTGAATGGCTTATCATCTGCAGAGTGTTTGATGGCTCTGGCCTATATTCACTGAAGTTCAGAGGTATAAGGGGTGACCTCATTGAAACCTATTGACTGGTGAAAGGATAGAGTGGATGTGGAGAGAATATTTCCTATGATAGGAGAATCTAAGACCACAGGACACAGCCTCAGAATAGAGGGGTGTCCTTTTAGAACTGAGATGAGGAGAAATTTCATTAGCCAAAGAGTGGTGAATCTGTGGAATTCTTTGCTGCAGTCACCTGTGGAGGCCAATTCTGTATGTATATTTAAAACAGAGGTTGAAAGGTTCTTGATAGGTCAGGGCATGAAGGGATATAGGGAGAAGGCAGGAAATTGGGGCTAAGGGGGAAAATGGATCAGCCATGAGGAAATGGAGGAGCAGACTCTATAGGCCTAATGGCCGAATTCTGCTCCTATGGCTTATGGTCTTTTGGAAGAGACTATGACTGTCAACCTTATCCATACCCCTCCTGAGTTTATAAACTTCAGTGAGATCACTTCTCAATTTCCTATGTTCCAAGGATTAAACTCCAGCGATAAAAATCCAGCATAGACGTGTTTTTCCTATAACTTAAGCCCTCTAGTCAAGGCAGCATCCATGCAAATCTCTTCTGCAAAGTATTTTCTATAACAGGGTGACCAAAACTGTATACAATATTCCAGATGCAGTCCCATCAGTGACTTGCATAATTGCAACATAACCTCACTACTCCTACATGCGGTGCCCTAGTTGAATAAGGTTTAATATCTCTGGCATATACCATGAAATATATTGTTTTCCAGCAGCAGTGCATTGCAATGGATATTAACATTATAAATTACAATATTTGTGCAAAAAGGTAGCAAAAAAAATGAAAAGGTAGTGAAGTAATGTACATGGGTTCATAACCTATTCTGAAATCTGATGGCAGTGAGGAAGAAGCTGTTCCAAAGACATTGAGTGTGTGTCTTAAGGCTCCTGTACCTCCTCCTTAATGGTAGCATTAAGAAGGGGGAATGTCTTGGATCTTGAGGGGACTGATGAAGGCCAGCATGTTGAATGCTTTCTTGGCTATTCTGTTGATTTGCATGTCCATTTGTGTCCTTGCACTCCCTGGTCCCTCTGTTTTACAAGACTTGTCAACACTATTCAAAATGTATCATTCACACTTAATTCTAAGTTAAAATTTATCTTACCATTATTTAGCCCATCCCTAGCTGCTTAAGATGTCTTTGTAATTTGTTGTAACTTGCTTCCCTATTAACACAATCCCCTAATTTGGAATCATTGTTAATGAGCAGAAGTGGCAAGGCACATTCCTTGTGAAGTGAGCACTGAATGTGATACATCAAGGAAGAGAAGGAGCTGATGGAAGTGGGAATAAATTCAATAGGAAAGCATAAATCTGAAGAAATGTTGGCACAGGCCCAGAGTTGGTACATGTAAGTCAAGGACTAAATTCAGATGAGAAGACTCATGTTAGACATTCCATTGCAGGGCTGGTGAGAAGGAACTAGAGTTTAAGTGGTATACTGCAAAATCATACAGTTATAGCATATTTAATCCATTAATTACTGTCTTTGTTTAAACTCTATTTGCAGTACAAAGTTAATTAAGAAAGGGATGAAAGGCACCATATTTTAACATACTGTTTGGCAACTACTAACAAGTATTGGCACACTCAGGAATTCTGTATAAATATTAACATACTGTCAAGTGTCTTCACAAATGCATTTTTATCACTGTTTTCTGGCGTGTAAAGGTTTAAAGATGCACTGCACTTGCACACACAGTGAATAATCAAGCCATTTATTCCAACTTAAGTGACTTAGAAAATCTGTGTTGCAGATAAATGTCGTTCCTGCAGAAAAGAGGTCTCTCTGTGAGGGGTACCGAGAGAATACGGCAGAAACTGGGTGCGTGAGGCATAAAAAGGGATGAGAGATTCTGGAAGCTGTTTATATACAGGGTGCTCAGTCAAGGTTGGCATCCTGATTGAAATACGCCTTCTTTGTGAAGGGGACTCTTGGTTTTAGCTGAAACAGCATAGCCATTGATCAACATGTTGAGGACAGGCCACTTTAACTGATCTATAATTTACACCCCATTGCCTCAAACCTGGGATAACTTACAAGTTTGCTGCTTGTGTATGAATACCGTAAATATTCAATATTAAAGGACACCAGCCATATTTGCTGACTTGACAACAAGTAACAACCATGCTGTGTTTCTGAATAAACTCATTTATTAATGGACTCTGTGAAGGGTCCAGATAGCACAGAAGTTAGTGCAATCGCAATACAGCGCCCGTATTCACTAAAAGAGGTTTGAGTGCTGCCACCCTCTGTAAGGAGTCTGTACGTTCTTTCCATAACCTCAATCCAAAGACGTACAGTTATGGTTAGTGAGTTGCGGGCATGCGATGTTGGTGGCTTAAGTGTGGGGACACTTGCAGGCTACCCTCAGCACAATCTTTGTTGATTTGATTTGAAGCAAACAATTTATTTTGCTGTATGTTTTGGTGTTTTGATGTACACGTGACACATAATGCTAATTCTAAAAAGTCTATGAACACTATCTCACTATTTTGAACTCACTTTGCACTATCTGTATTCATCTACCTATCTAATTGTAACTTATAGTAATTTTATACATTGAACTGTACTGCTGAAAAACAACTAATTTCATGACATATGTCAGTGATGATAAACTGATTCTTATTCTAAGATCAATACACAACAATGAGCAAATAAACAAACATAAAATGTTATACAGAGCTGAATTTCTGGAAACATTAAGATCACCTTGTGGTTCAAGGTCTGAAGTGATCTGATGGCTTTTTCAGACTGTATCTGTTTTGCCTAATTGAGACTGGCTGCACAATCGCGTCCATGGAAGGGCATCCCAGTGTGCCAGCATCTCAGTTTTTGTTTTAGCTTACCAAAGCAGAAGTCAGAGAATCTTCAATTCTTCTTCATGACTAACTTACTTTGATGCCATCAGCTAAGTGTCCCCAGACAAGCAAGTGCGACTGGACTGCTTCAGTCTGGGGACTGATTAGACACATCAGCCCAGAATCCACCATAATGCCACTATTTTCAGCAAAGCAGAATTGTTACATTCTTGTGTTCCCTCACCTCCATCTGAAAATGTATGCTTTAATTTGCTGATACAAACTGTTACCCCATCCTGCAGTGAAAGCATCTGGGAAAGATATGGTCAGTGAATACTTGGGAATTGACTTAGCTTTTTAGTGATTATGAAAATTCAAACCTATTCTGTTATCAGTATGAAATCCCTTAAGATGGATGAGACTCATATTTTATAATGCCCCAGTCTCCACGCATGATACTTTTAAAAAGTGAATGGTTGAATGCAATTTTAATAGCGAGCCCATATTCTGCATTCTATACAATTCTTATCATTGTCAGCTACTGCCACAATGAAATACAGATGGTTGAAATACGATCAGTCCTTCAGGCTTCAGTGAAAAATAAATCTGCAACACAAAGTCAGCCATCAAGTGCTTAACTACAAAGCTGAAAGTTAAAAATGAAAACATTGTTCTTAATTGTTATCAGTCACAAATACAAAGCTGACAACCATACATTATTTATATATAAATATTATTTAACATAACTTAAGGAAATAATGCTTTCTATTATTACTGTTCCTGTCTCAAAATCCACTTTTTCTCTGAGCTTCTCCATTACACATTTATCTCTGTCTCTCCCACCCTTTATCTGTGCCTGTTTCTCTCCTTCCATCTGTCAATATCCCTGTTCTATTACTCTATGCCAGGGGTTCCCAGCCTGAGGTCCACAGACCGCACAGTTAAAGATGGGGGCCAATGGCATAAGAAGACTGGGAACCCATGCTCTATGCACATCTCCCTTTCCCTCGCCATCCCTTCCCTAATCCCCTCATTGTACTTCACCCTCTGCTAGTTTTCCAGGCCATAACATCATTTTTATCAACGTTGCAGGTGCTCATTTGGACGAAGGCTTGGTCATGAGTTGAGAATGTACATTATGTTCAATAGTCAACACATTGAGTATTGTGTGTATTACAAGTGCACTCTGGCGGTTTGCATGGCAGGCAGTCATCCCTTCTCGTTCTTCTAAACTCCAGTGAGTACAGGCCAGATCCATCAAATCTTCCTCATATGTGAACCCTTTCATTTTGGGAATCATTCTCAAAAATCCCTACTTGACTTGAAACATTATCTGCTTCTCCTTCTACAGACACTGCCTGACCTATGGAGTGTCTAAAGTATTTTCTGTAACTATCCAGCATGCAGTTTTTGTTTTTAAAATGAACTGAGTGAACTGTGTTAAGTATATCTTTTGCAGGAAGTAAGATATCTATGAATGATGCTGGGCTGAAAAAGTTCCAAACTTTCATTAGTAAATGGCAAATGATGAACTCTACTCCATTCTCCGAATTCCTCACCATCACATTTGTATCAACGATGTGAAATTCCACACAGGTGCCCCTGAAGCCTCTTCCTTCTTCCTGAACCATTGTTTCCCCTCTGTCTGAGTGGACAGAGCCCTTACTTTGATTTCCTGTGCTTCTCAACCCCTCTCCTACTGGATAATACAAGATCAGAGCTCCCTGGTCCTTGTCTTTCATACCAACAATCACCATTTTCAACAGACTATCCTTCTCAGTTTCATGCATATTAATAGTAGTAGTAGTTTTGTACTTGCATATTGGTTGGTTAGCAGTCTTTGTGTAGTTTTCCGCTGATCTTATTGCACTTTTGTCCTACTGTGAATACCTGCACGAAAAAGAATCTCAAGGTAGTATATGGTGACATATAAGTATCTTTACTTTGAACTTTGAGATGTTTCCACATATCACGTTGCTGTTAGTTTCTTTTAGTCTATTTGTACTACATTCTTTCTCCTTTCAACATGTTAAAGTGAATAATCCCTGCCCATGCAAGCTCATTAGGTCAAATTCCTGTACTGGCACCTCTCCTTACTGCCGTGTTGGGACGTAAGTAGCCTTTTCCAGATGGAGCAACAATTCACTTGCACTTCTTCCTGTCTGCTGTACTGTATTCAGTGTTTATATGTAGATCTACTCTGCAATGGAGAAGCCAAACATAGATTCGCATTTGGTTTTGTGGAGCACCCGTGTCTTGTGGATGTCATGACAAGGTAAGGCTAAGATAATATGCAGGCATGGGTAGTTTACAAACAGTGTGCAGTGAACCCAGGCAAGTAAGTTCCAAGAGAGCAGGGCTTTGCTTTGCACAGCTTGCAATCGGAACCACTTGGCATATCAAGACAATACAAGCATGTCATGAAGAAAGCAAGGCACACACAAGCTATTGGACAGTTACTTTACTTAATCTAAAGTATCATTGCCTACTAGCTTGTAATTTTTTTGGTTAATAATAACTATATTGATTTTGTGAGTGTGGAATAAGCTGCCAGTGTAAGTGGTAGACGTGGGTTCAATTGTAATATTTGGATAGGTACGTAAATGAGAGGGTTATTTATGATCCTGGTGCAGGCTGATGAGACTAGGCAGAAGACCAGGGGTTGACACAAACAAAATGGGCCAAAGGGCCTGCTCCTGTGTTGTAGCACTCAATGACTCCACAGAGATGACTCTCTGAAATCAGCCATAGCTGTAGAATGGTGCCTTGACTGTTCCATAAACACAAGACATTCTGCAGGTGATAGCTCCGACCTCAACATCGACTTCTGGAATTTCTGGTAGTGGCCATCGCCCTCCCCTTCACCATTCCCCATCTCCTTTCCCTCTCTCATCTTATCTCCTTGCCGGCGCTCTCTGGTGCTCCTGCCCCCCCCCCCCTTTCTTCCAAATGCCTTCTGTCCTCTCCTATTAGATTTCCCCTTCTCCAGCCCTGTATCTTTATCACCAGTCAGCTTCCCAGCTCTTTACTTTACCGCTCCCAGTTTCACCTATCACCTTGTGTTTCTTCCTCTCCTCCCCCTACTTTCTAACTCTGACTCTTCATCTCTTTGTCTCCAGTCCTGAAGAAGAGTCTCGGCCTGATGGGTCAACTGCATCTCTTTTCCATAGATGCTGTCTGGCCTGCTGAGTTCCTCCAGAACTCGTGTGGGATTTATTGATATTGTTGCTCACCTTGAATATACAAGGGGGATAATATTTTAACACTGCACTATTATTCTGGATACAGTACTTATGGTGATTTTCTCCTTTTGGTATCTTACAATGGGTCTCAGTAAGTTCCCAAACCTTGAGCAGCTAGGACCTCAATCTCTCCCAACATATTGTTCACCTAGTTATCCAGAATCATATGCAAAAATTGTAGTGTTTGCACACTGCAATGTTCCATTGTGAGTTCTTTCAAAGGTTCCCAGCAGATGGAACCAATGAGCACCTCCCCTTGAACACAGTTATCTTTCCCAATGCTCATTGACACCAACTGCAGCTACCCACTCATAAATGACACTCCACGAGGACATTAATACAGCTGTAATAAAGTGAAGGGACAGATCTGATGTGCCATCATTGCCAGGTTAAGTCACATGCTATCAAGCTTCTTGCTTTCTCTCTCTTACACTCTTTATCTTTTTTCTGCACATCTCTTTCTTTACCTGTCTCTTTCAATGTTTACAGTTATCTCTGATTCCACCTCTCTCCTTCATTCTTCTTTCTGTCTATCAGTCTTCTCTTTCCTTCTTCATTTCACTTAGTGATCCTCTGGTCTGTCTGCCTCAATGTTCGACATCTGTTATCTTTCTCTCGCTCTTTCTCTCTCACTTTCCTTTTCTAATTCTGTGCCTGCCTATTCCCTCTTCATTGCGATCTATCAATCAGTCTTTTCTAACATTTTCGTTTTGATTTTCAGTTTAATTTCCAGTCACATGTACATTGAAACTTCAAAAGATATAGTAGAATGTGTCGTATTTTTCAGTTGGAACATTGATGGTCTCTTTTGGGTAAAGACGCTTTTTGTCTCCATGAACTGTGTTGTATTATAAATATCTGAAACTCAGGGGAATGTACAAGGAGCCAATTAAAAATGATGAGTTCATTATCATTAAAATTATTTTTTTCTTTAAATATTGACCTTTCAGAAGCCATTATTATATATCTTTTGGGATAAAACATTTGACAGTCGCCAAATTAGTGAATTTTATATTTTGGATAAGTTACATAATTCAATTAGGTTGTACCACATGTTGTAATAATTCTACTGGCAGGGAGTCATAACATACATACTTTTCTTTAAGTTACAGGGCCCATACAAAATTCCCCATGGAAAATCTATTTCTGCTTTCCCTACTTAATAAAAAGGTTTAATATACCTGAATAACTGTACAACTTTCTGACTCCTTGCTGAAGAAGAAAGTGAAAGTTATCAAAAAGCTTACTAAAATTAAATTCAATTTGATTTGGAAAGATTAGAAATGAAAATCAAAAGCTGCAGATGATAGAAATTTGAAGTGAAATAGAAACTGCTGAAAATATCAAGTAAGGCAGCGTCTAGGGAAAGAGAAACAGTTACCATCTTAGCTCGAAAACTCTTCTCATCTTTTGACACTGCAAGTTTGCAATTAATTCATTTTGATACCTAATATGTTTATTTTTACACAAAAGTGGAATAGCACAGCTGCTAGAAATCAGACACAAGGAACATATTCAACCTGCAACACTAACTCTTTATTTTCCCACAATTGTTCCCTGACTACTGAGTTTCTAGCATTTTTCATTTATATTTACGGGGAAATTCAATACTTGTTGGAGTCATACCCAGCACACACTCAAATGGCTGTGGTTATTGGAGACTAAACCTCAAAGCTTTGGTTCCTTTGAGTAATGCACAAGGCTTCATTAATCATCTTTCCTCTATCATAGGACCTGAAACAGGGATGCTCATGGATAACTGGATGGTGTTGACTTCTATTCAGATGCTCTTAGTTAATGAACAGGTTATAATCCAAAAGCTGCAAGATCTGGACAACATTCAAGCATAGGTAGATGTAGCAAAAAATGTGCATATAAAAGCAAGGCAATATACTTGCAGAAAGAATTAGAAGTCCAAAATGCAGTATGCCTACATTTGTAATGCTAACATGCATGTGCATAACTTGAACTGGAACTATTAGGAGATTTGTAAACAGGAAATCTTGTTTTCTCAAGCACATATCACAAACTGACAGACTGAAATTGAAATAGGCAGGTTATGAAAATGTTAAAAAAAATCTTCAGGTACTGAAAATCTGAAATTTAAATAGAAAAGAGTTTAAGTGAATATTTGAATCCGGTGCAGGAGGGAAATAAGTTACGAGGAAAATTGATGCAGGGAATGCGATTGCTCTGTAAATTGGCTTAGACTTAATGGACTGAAACAGTCCCTTGGTACGTATATTGTAAGAACATTCATAAATTAGAAAATGTTGGAAACACTTAGAAAGTCAGACAGAACCTATAACATCTATGACATCAGGCTAACTAGATGGACCTTCTTCTACTGAAATTGGTGAGTTCAGGAGAGTGGTGGTAGCCAGTACAAGGTATAAAATCAAAGTAATTTATTCATTGCCCTATGAAAAGGTTTCACAAATATTGTAAAAACTTGAGCTACACCCTGCCATTGGAAGAAAAGTGGCTGCTCCATTAGGTATATTTAAAGTGGTGCCCGATAGGTTCTTGATTAGTCAGGGTGTCAAAAGTTACAAAGAGGAGTAGGAGTTTGACATGGATAATAAATCAGCCATGATGGATTGGTGGAGCAGACATGATGGGACAAATGGCCTAATTCTGCTCCTATGTCTTAGAGCCTACTGGATTTGTTATTAGATTCCTTATTCATGTTGAAAAGAAATCAAATAAAATAATTTTTATTCATACAATGTGTTTCATAACCACAGAACATCCAGTTGGGGTGACACAGAGGCTCAGCCTGTATGGCTCCAGCAATCCAGGTTCAGTCCTGATCTTGATGTGTGGAGTTTGTATGTCCTCACAGTGACGGATTGGGTTTTCCACAGGACAACGTAGAACACAGGGTGGGGTGGGGGAGGGTGTCCTCTAGCCCAAGATGATGTTTGATTTTTTATCCTTCTCCATGATCAATCTAATCATTCTCACCTACATATCTTATAATCCTCCATTTTTGTTCCATCCATGTGCCTATCTAAGTCTCTTAAATACCCCTCATACACCACAATCTATCACCACCCTCAGAGAGTCAGGATGCATAACCGCTCCTCACCCCCCGGGCTGTTGCTGAGAACATTGCAGTACACTTTGCTCTTACATGATTGTGTGGTCAAACATCCAAACAACCGCATCATCATGTTTGGCGGTGACACGACAGTGGTGGAGCTCATCACCAGCAAAGATGAGACAACCTACAGAGAGGAGGTGGAAGAGCTTGAAGCCTGATGCCTTGCAAATAACCTCTACCCTAATGTCAACAAGGTAAAGGAAATGGTTATTGACTTCAGGAGAACTCCCACCACTCTCGCCACCCCCCCCCCCTTACATCAGTGGCAAGGCAGTAGAAATGACAAGCAGTTTTAAACTCTTAGGAGTGCATATCACACACAACCTCTCATGGTCCTAGACCACATCCTAGACTGTCAAGAAAGCTCATCAACACGTCTAATTCCCGAGGAGGCTGAAGAGAGCTGGACCTTGCACATCCAAACTCACGCCATTCTACAGAATCAAAGTAGAGAACATCCTGATTAGCTGCATCACTGTTTGGTACGGAAACTGCCCTGCAGTGGACAGGAAGGCTCTACAACGGGTTGTCAAAAATGCCCAATGCATCACTGACACCAGATTACCCACCATCAAGGACATATAGTATATATAGAAAGGTGCCTGAAAAGGGCCAGTAGCATCATGATTGATCCCACCCACCCTCCTCATAGAATGTTTGTCCCAGTCCCATCAGAGAGGAGGCTATGCAGCACCCACATCAGGACCACCAGACTCAAAAACAGTTACTTTCCGCAAGCAGTAAGGCTGATCAACCTCTCCACCCACTGACTCCACTTCTACTTCATTATTTCCCATCAGTCATTTTATGTACATCTTAGAATCATTTTATGGACATACGATCAATCTATGTATGTAAGCTATCATATGTATTTACATTTATTGTATTTTTCATTATTATTTTTGTGCAGCATCAGATCTGGAGTAACAATATTTTGTTCTCCTTTACATTGAGTACAGAAAATGCCATTAAGCATTCTTGAACCTTGAATCTTTTAGCTTCCTCCCATATCCACAATGATGACAAGTGATAGAATCAGAGGTGAGAAGATGGGAATGTGGAGAAAACAGATTAGTGTAGGATAAATAGAAGTGGGTAACTGATGGCTTACATGGACTCGGCTGGGCAAAGGATCTGAGTTTGTGTTGTATGATTCTTGACACAATGGACAACTGACAATTAAGATTTTTTGAAGTGACAGCCAATCTTGGAACATAGGAAGGTCAAAAACCAAGTTTTACAATAGTGACCAGGTAATCTGTTTAGACTAAGGAATGAGTTTGAGCCAGAATACTGGTAACAACTCCACTGGGTTTGCATTACACAGATTTAAACTGATGATCCTTCCCATGAATTGTGCTTTGTGGTAAACAAGCATGAAGGGTATTAATTCACTGCAAGATCACCATCAAATTGGTCTATTCCATACCGAATCATGTCAGCTTGACAAAATATTAGATTGAGTTCATTGGTTTTAGTTCAGTGACGGTGACTCCATGTGAAATACAGAACTGTGCGGCAGTCTCAGGTATACACTTATATATAGCTAGCGCGCGTAAGACTTTTGAAACAGTACTGCATTTGTCAACATGGAGTGGGCAGCAAGTTTGTAAATCTGACGAGAGCAAAGGATGTTGGTAATGGCAAGGGTGGAGCACTGCAGGAGCAGCATCGGACAAATGGCAGAGAAGGAGTGCCGGGCTGGTGGAAGATTTGGCCCCAGTTCAGACACACCCAACCCTGAGACACCAGGCAAGGTCATTTGATTCCAGACAATTGGCTTATTGATCATTACAGAATGTCTCTTTGGTGCTTCCTTCTTTCTCCCCTCTCCCTTCCCCTTTTCCCAACCATGATTTCCCTCTTCCTGTCCCTTTCCCACTCAGTCCAAGATCAAGACCCATCTCAGAATCAGGGCTATTGTCACTCACATCTGTCATGAGAATTGATTTTTTTTTTTGCAGCAGAAGCAGCAGTACAATACAATGCATACAATTACTACAGTACTATGCACATGTATTAGGCACCCTAGCTACATATATGTGCCCAGGACTTTTGCACAGTACTGTATGGTGCTTGACAACACTTTCTATGCTGCCTATGACAGGAAGATTGCATTTGGTTTCATCTTGACACTTGGTACATTTGTTTTTCTCAACAGATAAATGCTGGATATTGGGCACGAATGGGAAGAAAACACTGGGTCAGAGATTAACAGAGTTTTTGTTTCTGCAAAACAGCAAATGCTGGAAACACTTATCACATTAGGCAGCATCTGTGGAAACAGAATGCAAAGTAACGTTTCAGGTCAATAAACTTCCACCAAAACTGAGTGGATATGTCCATGTTTAAATCCATCTGCCATGTTTTTGCCTGTCCACTCAGCTTGAAATATACTTTCATCCTCATTACTGTGCACATTCCTATTTAGTTTTTCATCAACAGCAAAGTTGGTAATGTTGCATTTAGTTCCCTTACCTAGATCATTGACGGAGACTGTGTATAATTGGCTCCATTTATTCCTACTCTATCTTTTCTATCAACCAACCAGTACTCTACCTACACTACTCTGTAACACTTATTCAGTTTGCTCCCTTCTCCTTCTCCAATCTCCTGTGTGGGGTCTTACTGAAATGCCTCTGAAGATCAAGGTTCATCACATCTTCTCACCTACTCCTGTGTTACACCTTCAAAGAACTCCAGTCCATCAATCAAGCATTATTTCCCTTCTGTAAAGTTATGTTGATTCTGTTCAATTATCTTAGCGTTTTCAAAGTGTCTTGACACTACATCCTTTACTAAAGATTACAAATGTTTTCAAACTGCCAGTGTTAGGTTAACAGGTCTGTGGTTGTCTATTCTCTCTCTTCTTTCTTAAATAGTGGGATCACATATGTTTGCCTCAGAAGAAACAACTGAAAGATCACATGGAGTTGGTGTTTGAAATAACAGGCAATTTATTAAAAATCTGTGCGCATCAGGAGACCAGTCAAATCTGATCTACCTCAGCATGAATTTAATACAGCTTTTACATTCTCAGTTGACAAGATTATCAGTAAAACGACATTTTGATAACAGAATAGCGGCTACAGGAAGACTTAATTAAGTAGCATGCAAATATACAGAATAAAATGATTATCCACAGGTCCAGCAGCAAATCCAATTTTCTATTTCAACAATGGGTGCATGCTATAACATAAATTAGTGGAGTTCTTGAAACTTGGGTATCATTGCTGCTGCATTCTATGTTTCTTCTAATAGGCTTTGTCTGTGGTTCCCTGTTACCATATTAGTGCAGTCCACATCTCTATTTACTGATCATTGGCCCTCATGATTCTCTCCCCTGTAACAGCCATCCTACAACAGCAGGAACCGTTCTAGAATCTTTAGAATTCAGAAGATGATAACTCAAGCATTCACCATCCCTGTAGCACCTTCTTTGTGGGTATAGATCATTCAGACTTTGGGATTTATTGGCTTTAAAACTGCTTAACTGCATACAGCAGGAAGTTCTTTCTCTTTTTGGGAAGTAACATCTGGATCAAACCTATCACATGAAAGCAATATGCAATTGGTTGTTTTCTAATTAATGTTGTGTTTCTTGCAGGAATGCAGCTCTGACCCTTGCTTGAATGGTGGAACATGTCAGGATCTAGTTGATGCCTATATCTGCACATGCCTGAGTGGATACAGTGGTGAGAACTGCCAAATTGACCTTGACGTTTGTAAAGACAACGTGCTGAACCTCACCCGCTGCCTCAATGGAGGAGTATGCAAGGATGGACCAGGCTTGAACTTCAGTTGTTGGTTAGTGAAATTGCACTCCTGTCACATTTGTTGATCTTTTTAAAATTTAGTTCGAAGCCAATGATTGCTTTAATTTGGTGAAAGGTTAATGGACAGTGATGAAGGGGAAAATTGGAGAAGGACCTGAGCTGGTACAGATGCTGCCTCAAAGCACCCAGTAACATAATTCAATCTTGCTCTTCAATAGTATCTATACAGAGCTTGCAAGTTCTCCCTGTGACTGCATGGGTTTCTTCCCACGTATCATAAGCACATGGTTTGCCCATTATATATTGCCCCAAGTTCATAGGTATGTGGTGGGATGTGGCTATGAGCTTGTGATAGCAGGTGAAGGCTTGACTAAAGCCACAATCACCTAGATAAGAGGTGGGAAATCCAATTGAAAACTACTTTCTCCCAGAGCTGTGGAACTTATTTTGAATATCATGAGATATCCAGAAATATTGCTTGCTGAAATTGAATTTTGCTTGAGCTGTTATGTCACTCTGTAAGATGTTCTTACACTGTGGTGTCAACATCATTCCCGTTCACCCCAAATTGATCCATCACCCAATCTGGAATATGTATCTCCAGCAGGCCTCTGAACTGAAATTCTGTATCAGTAAACAGTTGTTTCAAATGATCAAGATATACAATCAGATCACTATCTTGCAATTCTATTTCCAGTGAAGGAAATTCCATAAACTTGTGACGTCCAATATTGCTGCTGAAAAATTTGAGTTTTCCAAGGAGAGAGGTAATAGCCTCTTTACATGATATTCAAATGCAGTTTTTTTTTAAACCTTGTAACTGTTAGATTAAGAAATTCAGTATTTCAAATCTATCTGACAGGTAAAATATGTCAGACTTAGCAGCTGCAATTTTTTCTCAAAGCTGCATATCAGTTAGAAATCCTACAACACCATCCCAAAGTGTACCAATGCAATGAAGACAATTACTTTTTGATAAACATCGGGCCTCTGTATGCATTAGGTACCATTAAAAATCATTTTTTGTTTTCCACACAAAATTGTTGAAGAAGATGATCTTGAAGGAATTTGCTTTGATGCGGTTGACAGCCATTATTGTCCTCCAAATTTTTTTCCATACTATACTGTAAGTATCAGGAATTTTATAGAAGTCGTAGTGGTAGATAGTGATGCAGTACTATACTGCAGGGTTTGCCGTTCCTGGCACATGACCCCTCTGCAGTAACTGCAACATTCATGTCACGGTTTACAAGCTGACTGGCCTTGCTGCAGACAGCCCCACCCAATGCGAAGTTTGAAATTTGGCAGAGGATGTGGGGCGAGGTACAGCAGGCCGCGCTGCAGGATGCGAATGGTAATTTGTGCAGTCAAGGAGGAGCAGAAATAATGTTTGATGTACTGCACCCCGCCCCACCACACACGCAAGCTAAGCTGTTTGACTGCCTCATTTGCATCATCTAGTATGTTTTCCCCATCCATTTCATTCAGAGTTCCAATTAAATTACATATATTCATTTCTTTTAACATAGAAAATAGGTGCAGGAGTAGACCATTTGGCCCTACAAGCCTGCACCGCCATTCAGTACAATCATGGCTGATCATCCAACTCCGAACCCTATGCCTGCCTTCTCTCCATACCCCCTGATCCCTTTAGCCACAAGGGCCATATCTAACTCCTTCTTAAATATAACCAATGAACTGGCCTCAACTGTTTCCTGTGGCAAAGAATTCCACAGATTCACCACTCTCTGTGTGAAGAAGCTTTTCCTCATCTCGGTCCTAAAAGGCTTCCCCTTTATCCTCAAACTGTAACCCCTCGTTCTGGACTTCCCCAACATCGTGAACAATCTTCCTGCATCTAGCCTGTCCAATCCCTTTAGAATTTTATGCGTTTCAATAAGAACCCCCCTCAATCTTCTAAATTCCAGAGAGTATAAGCCTAGTCGATCCAATCTTTCTTCGTATGAAAGCCCTGCCATCCCAGGAATCAATCTAGTGAACCTTCTTTGTACTCCCTCTAGGGCAAGAATGTCTTTCCTCAGATTAGGGGACCAAAACTGCACACAATACTCCAAGTGTGGTCTCACCAAGGCCTTGTACAACTGCAGTAGTACCTCCCTGCTCCTGTACTCGAATCCTCTTGCTATGAATGCCAGCATACCATTTTCCTTTTTCACCGCCTGCTGTACCTACATGCCCACTTTCAATGACTTGTGTACAATGACACCCAGGTCTTGTTGCACCTACTCTTTTCCTAATCGGCCACCATTCAGATAATAATCTGCTTTCCTGTTCTTGCCACCAAAGTGGATAACCTCACATTTATCCACATTAAAGTGCATCTGCCGTGAATTTGCCCACTCACCTAACCTATCCAAGTCACCCTGCATCCTCTTAGCATCCTCCTCACAGCTAACACTGCTGCCCAGCTACTTATCATCTGCAAACTTGGAGATGCTGCATTTAATTCCCTTGTCTAAGTCATTAATATGTATTGTAAACAACTGGGGTCCCAGCACTGAGCCTTGAGGTACCCCACTAGTCACTGCCTGCCATTCTGAAAAGGTCCCATTTATTCCCACTCTTTGCTTCCTGTCTGCCAACCAATTCTCTATCCACATCAATACCTTACCCCCAATACCATGTGCTTTAAGTTTGCACACTAACCTCCTGTGTGGGACCTTGTCAAAAGCCCTTTGAAAATACAAATATATCACATCCACTGGTTTTCCCCTATCCACTCTACTAGTTACATCCTCAAAAAATTCTATGAGATTCGTCAGCCATGATTTTCCTTTCACAAATCCATGCTGATTTTGTCCGATGATTTCAATGCTTTCCAAATGTGCTGTTATCACATCTTTGATAACTGACTCTAGCATTTTCCCCACCACCGATGTCAGGCTAACCGGTCTATAATTCCCTGGTTTCTCTCTCCCTCCTTTTTTAAAAAGTGGGGTTACATTAGCCACCCTCCAATCCTCAGGAACTAATCCAGAATCGAAAGAGATTTGAAAAAATTATCACTAATGCATCCACTATTTCTTGGGCTACTTCCTTAAGCACTCTGGGATGCAGACCATCTAGCCCTGGGGATTTATCTGCCTTTAATCCCTTCAATTTACCTAACACCACTTCCCTACTAACATATATTTCCCTCAGTTCCTCCATCTTACTAGACTCTCGGTCCCCTACTATTTCTGGAAGATTATTTATGTCCTCCTTAGTGAAAACAGAACCAAAGTAGTTATTTGCAAACAATAGGAATTCTGCAGATGCTGGAAATTCAAGCAACACATATAACAGTTGCTGGTGAACGCAGCAGGCCGGGCAGCATCTCTAGGAAGAGGTGCAGTTGACGTTTCAGGCCGAGTCCCTTCGTCAGGACTAACTGAAGGAAGAGTGAGTAAGGGATTTGAAAGTTGGAGGGGGAGGGGGAGATCCAAAATGATAGGAGAAGACAGGAGAGGGAGGGATGGAGCCAAGAGCTGGACAGGTGATAGGCAAAAGGGATACGAGAGGATCATGGGACAGGAGGTCCGGGAAGAAAGACAAGGGAGGGGGGGACCCAGAGTATGTGCAAGGGGTATATTCAGAGGGACAGAGGGAGAAAAGGGAGAGTGAGAGAAAGAATGTGTGTATAAAAATAAATAACAGATGGGGTACGAGGGGGAGGTGGGGCATTAGCGGAAGTTAGAAAAGTCGATGTTCATGCCATCAGGTTGGAGGCTACCCAAATGGAATATAAGGTGTTGTTCCTCCAACCTGAGTGTGGCAAAGTAGTTATTCATTTGGTCTGCCATGTCCTTGTTCCCCATGATCAATTCACCTGTTTCTGACTGTAAGGGATCTACATTTGTCTTAACCAATCTTTTTTCTTTTCTCATATCTACAAAAGCTTTTACAGTCAGTTTTTATGTTCCCTGCCAGTTTTCTCTCATAATCTTTTTTCCCTTTCCTAATTAAGCCCTTTGTCCTCCTCTGCTGGACTCTGAATTTCTCCCAGTCCTCAGGTGTGCTGCTTTTTCTGGCTAATTTGTATGTTTCTTCTTTGGAATAGATACTATCCCTAATTTCTCTCGTCAGCCATGGGTGCACTACCTTCCCTGGTTTATTCTTTTGCCAAACTGGGATGAACAATTGTTGTAGTTCATCCATGCAATCTTAAACTGCTTGCCATTGTATATCCACTGTCAACCCTTTAAGTATCACTTGCCAGTCTATCTTAGCTAATTCACGTCTCATACCTTCAAAGTTACCCTTCTTTAAGTTCAGAACCTTTGTTTCTGAATTAACTATGTCACTCACCATCTTAATGAAGAATTCCACCATATTATGGTCACTCTTACCCAAGGGGCCACACATGACAAGATTGCTAACTAACCCTTCCTTTTCCTATTTATATATTTTAATAATATTTCATTAAAACAATAAACTTATCATGACCCATTCAGAAACTCCTGTGGCCCCCAGTTTCTTGGTTTTCACTTGTGATGCCTACAAAATCCGACATGGCCCACACTGAGAACCATTGCCTTAGTCACAACCATCTCCTTTTGCTTTGTTCTGGACTAAAGTACAAAGGCCAAGATCCTTCTATCCAGGATGGAGGGCAGGTCTGATCACCATTCTGAGTTAGTCAGTTGGTCTGCTTGCCATAGGCCTGATTTGAGCTGACTTACATGGCTGAATTGTTTGGTACTTTAAACAACTGGAATTGGTTCATTGTTATTACATGTACTGAGATGCAGCCTTGCATATTGATCATGCAGATCAATTCATTACACAGTGCATTGAGGAAGAACAAGGTAAATAACAACGCAGAATAAAATGTAAAAGCTGCAGAGAAAGTTCAGTACAGATAAACAATGAAGTGCAAGATTCTAATATGGTAGATTGTGAGGTCAAGAATCCATTTTATCTTACTGGGGAAGAAGCAATCCTTGAGCCTAGTGGTACGTACTTACAGCCTTTTCTATCTTCTGCCCAATGGAAGAAGGCAGTAGAGAGAATATCTAATGTGGTTGGTGTCTTTGATTATTCTGGCTGTTCTGGCTGCTTTACTAAGGCAGCCAAAAGCATAGACAGAGTCAATGGAGGGAAGACTAGTTTCTGTAATGTGCTGATCTATGTCCAAAGCTCTCTACAGTCTGGCAGAGCAGTTACCATACCATGTGGTGCTGTATCCAAATAGGCATGGTAACTGCTCGTTATGGATTTAGTCATCGAGCCATAGAAAAGTACAGCACAGAAACAGGCCCTTCGGCCCAACTAATCCATGTCAAGCCATTTAAACGGCTCACTCCCATCAATCTGCACTGGGACCATAGCCTTCCAGGATATCATCCCAATATGGATGATAGCCCTACCATCCATATATCTATCCAAACTACCCTTAAACATTGAAATCAAGTTCGCATGCACCACTTGCAGTGGCAGCTTGTTCCACACTCCCACAGCCCTCTGAGCGAAGAATTTCTCCCTCATGTTCCCCTTAAACTCTTTACCTTTCACCCTTAATCCATGACCCAGTTGTCATCCTACCCAACCTCAGTGGAAAAAATTTGCTTGAATTTACACCATCTATACCCCACATAATTTTGTATACCTCTACCAATTCTCCACTCAATCTTCTATATTCCAAGGAATAGAGTCCTAACCTGTTCAATCTTTCCATATAACTCAGGTTCTCCAGGTGCGGCAACATCCTTGTAAATCTCGCTGTACTCTTTCAACCTTGTTTACACCTTTCCAGTAGGTAGGTAACCAAAACTAGACACAATACTCCAAATTAGGCATCATCAATGTCTTTACAACTCCAAAATAAAATCCCATCTCTTCTACTTAAATCATTGACTTATGAAGGCCAATGTGCTAAAAGCTTCCTTTACAACCCTATCAACATGTGATGCCACTTTCAATGAATTATCGACCTGTATTCCTAAATCCCTTGGTTCTACCACACTCCTCAGTGCCCTACTGTGTAAGACCAACTCTGTTTGATCTTAGCAATTGTCTGCATAAATTCTACCAACCATTTTTCAGTCCATTTTCTAGCTGGTTCTGATCCTCATTCCACATTCTCAGCACCACCTGACTGATGAAGTTCCCCCTCAGGTTCCCCTTAATCATTTCACCTTTCACCCTTAACTTATGACCTCTAGTTATAGTCTCACCCAACCTCAGTATAAAAAGACAGCATGCATGTACTCCATCTATACCCCTCATCACTTTATTTATCTCTACCAAATCTCCCCTCATTCTCCTACACTCCAAGGAATAAAGTCCTAAGATCCAGAAGTGCTAAAACCAGAATGCATAGGTTTAGGGATAACAGGGATAAGAGGTTAAGAGCAGATCTGAGAAAGAGCAAAGTGATAGAGGCAGGTACACTCATAATATTTAAGAAGTGTTTAAGCTAACAATGAATCACTAAGGGTAGAAACCTATGAGCCAAGTGCTTGGTAAATGTATGATTATTGCAGATGATGGGTACGAATATGGTGAGCCAGAGGGCCTGCATGTGTACTACTACATGATTCTATGTAAGCGCATGATTCTATGGGACTGCATCGTTCTGTGAGTAGAGTCACAGGATCAAAGCACAGTACATCACACTCAGCCTATTGTATCCATGCTAGCTCTATGGAAGAGCTATACAACTCATCCCATTCTGTTAAGATCTCCATATGGTCTGGCATACTCCTTCCCTTCAGATGATGTGGAGATTTTGAGCATTGTCATTGAGCACTAAGTCTGCTACCAAAATCCTTTCAGGTGACACATAACAGCATAAAGACGTTACGCCTTGTCTCCCCTCTGAGTCCTTGTAAATTGTGCTAAATCATTCCATCTGTGATTTCCAAGCCTCCCTATCAGTGAAAGCAGTTTCTCCTTGTTCACTGTTTGTAAACTGTTTTTTAATCATTTCATTACCTCAATTAAATATCTCTTGAACATTTTCGGCTCTAGGGAGCATCCACTCTACTTCCCTAGCCTCTGCTGCTGAGTAAACTGGAAATAATTACATTTTCTTTCTAACATTGATCTATTTACTTTACTTTAATGCAGGAATTATTTATGCTGTTCTGATCACCCTGCTCCTTTCATCCACCTGAGCTCTCTTTCCTGCACTTTCCGTACTTGGCAGTGTTCTGTTTCCTGCACTCCTTTTAATCACCAAGTACACACTCAGTGGCCACTTTATTAGGTGCACCTGTACACCTGCTCATTAATGCAAATCTCTAATCAGCCAGTCACATGGCAGCAATTCAATGCATTAAAGCTTGCAGACATGGTCAAGAGGTCCAGTTGTTGTTCAGACCAAGCCTCAAAATTGAAGAAATGTGATATAAGTGACTTTGACTGTGGATTATTGTTGGTGCCAGACAGGGTAGCTTGAGTATTTCAGAAACCGTTGATCTCCTGGAATTTTCATGCACAACAGAATCTAGCGTTTACAGAGAATGGTGCAAGAAACAAAAGAAAACATCCAGTAAGTGGCCGTTCTGTGGGTGAAAATGCCTTGTAATGAGAGAGGTCAGAATAGAATGGCCAGATTGGTACAAGGAAGGAAATAGTAACTCAGACAGTACTACACATGGCAGAAGAGCATCTTTGAATGTACAACACATCAAACCTTGAAGTGGATAGGCTATAGCAGTAGAGGACCCAGTATGGGACGTACCTAATTAAGTGTACCCCTCATTACTCTTAGTTTGTTTCAATCACATCTTTTGCTCCCTATCCCTCAGCTTTCCACCCTTCTTTTACCAAATGGGATTCTTTTTCCTGTCCTCCTTTTAAACTCATCCGTATTGATCTTCAAACTCTTTATCCCTACAAGTCAAAAGGCAATATGAGCCCGCTGTAGGTGACTGTGAATTTCTTCCTCAATATCATTGTTTGCTGGGAGTCAGGTGTTGGAGGAAAGAGAGGAGAGAAGTTCAATTTCAAGTTTATTGTAATTCAAACACATTCATGTATACCACCAAATGAAACAATGTTCCTCTGGACCATGGTGCATGACATAGTACATATAACCCACACACAACACATAAAGTAATATTACCACAAATAAATTAACAAATAACAATATATATTCCAGATGATTGATATGTAACATTTGGTCCATTAATGACATGTTAAGAAGTAAACAGTACAATGCTACGGGCACTTCATATGAGATGAGACTTGTATGGTGCAGGGAAATTAGTACTCTTACAGCCTGGGGAAGAAGCTGTTTCCTATCCTAACAGTCCATGTCCTGATGCAACAGAACTTCCAGCTTAACGGTAGGGGTCAGAGGGATTGTTAGATGATGTGAGGAATCCTTGACAAAGCTAAGGGTCCTGCATATGCAGTGCACCTGAGTTAAAAAATACACTTGGACTAAGATGTTAACTGTTCTGTGCTATCACCAGTGGGATCATCAGTTGATCTGCCACCTGTCTTCAGGAGTTTCGGCCCGCTTATGATCAAGACTCCCTTGAGGTGGTGGGCCAGCAGTGCTAAAGCACCACTCCCACTGGTGAGCTTAAAAACTTGGCATTTGCCTCTATCAGTCACTTCCATCCAACAGATAGTCTGTTCTTCAGGTGTCTATGCAACTACTGAGGGGTTTGCAGGATATGTATGCACTGTCTGACTATCTGCCCCTCTGGACATACTTGGTCCACCACCATGCTGATCCTTTCTCTGCTGCCTCAGCTACAGCCCTGCTGGTTGACTTGATCTCTCTTCTAGTGAAGCCAGGGTCACGCAGCCACTTCTGGAAAGTGAACGCAATAAACCCACGGCAGCTTACTTCGAATGGATAGCATGAGACCTTCCACCCTCCGTCTCTGCACTCTGATCTTAATTCTCCATACTTGGTTAACTTGCTTCATCGATGTTGTCCTCCCAGGGGACTGTGAGTTCACCAATAACCACTTCTCTACTGGTGTCAGACCATACGATTATATCCGGACGCAATGTGGTGAAAGCTATTTGCTCCGGGAAACTGCCTTTCCCGTCCTGGTCAGCCTTGACACACCAATCATTGGCTGAAGAAAGTATGCTTGATCATGTGCCTATGCTGTACACCCTTGACTTGGAGCCTTCTTTCACAAATGATATGTGATGTTCTGTGCAGCATGGGGCATGAGATAAGTTGTGCTGCAGTACTCTCTGCTCAACCGCTTCTTTCACAACTTTGAGAACGTTGTTATGTCTCCAAGTGTACATGCCACTGGAAAGATTGACTCTGCATGCACTCAAAATATGTCGAAGTGTTCCCTTCTCGCCACAAGCAGCACACCTGTCTGTCTTATCTTCATACAAGGTGCTGAGGTTCGCAGGTGTTGGGAGTAGATTGTACGCTGCTCTGCATAGAAAAGAAACGCGGACCGGTTCCATTCTCCACAGAACATTCCAAGTTAGATGTCGTTGTTCAACACTTTCCCACCAGGTCCAAGCCCCTTGTTTGGCCAGGCGAGCTGTTTTAGCTAACCTCTTCTCCTCTTCTACCTCTCATACTTCTTGTGTTACAAGCTTACGGCGCTCCTTACCTGTAGAAGATGACCACCACTTGTGGGTTGTCCACCCAAATCCCTGGCGGCCTAGCTGGATAGCCCCAACCGTCTCCTTGTGCTTCAATTTAGACTCTGCCTCATCAACTGCTACACGGGCTGACCACTTCCTGCCTGATCTCACATCCAGCTGGGTGTTCTTGATGACAGGGTCTTTTGAGTCTCGAAGCATCAAGAATGATCTTACCTTGGCAACCTTGACCTCTTCAACAAGGGAATGCACTGGGATGGTAAGCTTTGTCTGGCTACTGTGAATTGCAACATTGGTGAGGCTGCTTGGTACTCCAAGCCACTTCTTCACATACTTGTTGATCTTCCGTTCCATTGCCTCAACATGGGACATTGCCACTTCATAGACAGTTAGTGGCCACATTATCTGTGGCATCAGTCTGTACTGCAAGCACCACAACTTCAACTTGCCAGGCAAGCCACACTTGTCAACAGACATCAGACCTCTGCTGATCTGTTCTCCTGTCACTTGAACCCTCTTGGTGTCCCTCAGCTCCTCTGTGTACTATCGCCCGAGGCTCTTAACTGCTTGGTCCTGAATGGATGGAATCTCCTCTCCACAAAGGATGAAATGAAAGTCAACCAGCTTTCCTCTCCTAAGAACAAGGCTCCTTGACTTCTTGATCTTGAACTTCATTCTTCCCCAATCCATTAGCTTCTCGAGTCCTGATAGTACATTTGCCACTGCCTCCGTGCTGGGACCCAAAAGGGTGAGATCATCCATGAACGGTCGTATTGGTGGTAACTCCCCTCCGCCATCAAGTGTGACACCTGATCCCACTGATTCTGCAGCCCTCACAATGACCTCCATGGTTAACACAAAAAGGATGGGTGAAATTGCACATCCCATTGGGATTCCAACATCCAAGCTCTGCCACCTAATTGTAAACTGCTGAGTGGAAAACCTCATCCGGAAATCGTTGTAGTACTGCATAACAAAGTTCCTCACCTTAGCAGGAATCGATAGGAATTCCATTGCAAACTCAATCAGGACATGGGGAACAGAACCATACACATTTGCCAGATCAAGCCAAACTATAGCCAAATTTCTTCTCAACCTTTTTGACTCCTGGATGGTATGCCATATCATACTAGAATGTTCAAGGCAGCATGGGAAGCCTGGTATACCTGCCTTCTGCACAGATGTATTTACTAATCCATTCTCTATCACAAATGAAGATATTCTTTCTTCCAGAATGCCAAACATAATCTTCCCCTCTACAATCAGGAGTGAAATTGGTCGGAACTGATTCAATGTAGAAGAATTCTCTTCCTTCGAGATGTATACTCCTTCAGCTTCACTCCATGACAAAGGAACAACACCTTGTCTCCACACCACCTTTAGCAATCTCCACAGTATTTCCTCAGCTGTTCACACTTCTTGAACACTTTATACAGCACTCCATTAGGTCCTGGCACTGAGCCTGACCTTGCCTTTCTGATGAACCGTTGGACTTCTGCCAATCTGGGTTCTGACAGATCGAACTTCACTCCAGGCTTGGTAGGCTTCACAAGCCCTGTAATGTCAAGCAAAGCAGCCTCCCGCTGTTCGTTTGAGTAAGTGCTTGCCAGGTGATCCTCAAGTTCTTGTTGAGAGATGTTAAGCTGCCCGCTCTTACTTTGTTCAAACAGTTTCTTTGTGAACTCGTGAGGGTTCTCAAAGAACGACTTTCTTGCCTTCCTTCTCTTCTTTCCCTTTTTATGTTGTGACTCTGCACGATGGAGTGATGCTAACTTTATTTAAAAATGCTCTCGGAGATCAGCAAGCCCTGGCTTGTCACCCTCACTTGCTACCTTCCACTTCTGTCTCATCGATCTAAGCTCTCTCCTCAACCTACTAATCTCCTTCTGGCACCTGCTTGGTTGCTGTGTAGGCTTTGCTTTCTTCAACTCAACCAAACTAAACCTGTACTTTCCAACATTGTAAATCATATCGCCCATCACTTCCAACTTTCTCTTTGATGTTCCCCTGAGCGTGTTCTCCAACATCATACTGATATCCTCATCAAATACACGCCAAGCCTTCTCATCTGCCATTGCTGGCCACTTGACCTTCCTCTTCTTCTCTACCTCCTCACCACCGCCATCATGCGAAGAATCTACCTCGGTACTGTGGTCTGAAACCTGACCTGGGTTATCTCTCGTCTGACCTGGAGTATGATGACTCTCTCCAGGGTGAATCGCTGTGGTTTGTGAATCAGTGGTTGTAAAGACCACATCATCTGTGCTTGGTGAAGTAATCTCATCTTCATCCACTGGGATGGAATAGCACCTTAACTTTGCTTGGTGGACTCGTACACCTTTAATGCTGGAAAACGCTCTCCTGATAAATATCTCAGAGGGTGGAAAAGGGACCCTGATACTCCTCTCAGCAGTCCTTGCAATCCTTTGTAGGGTCTTCCAAGATTTCATCTTTGAGTTTATTGTTGAATAACTTGTGCAATAGGGCTTGGTGTTGGATAAACTATGGTTTATGAACATTTAAGGCCCATTGTCTCACTGACATCAGCAATCAACTCAGCAATAACTCAGAGTTTGACCTTTGATTGTACACAATATATAAACATTGCCCACCCACTACAGCTTGATGAAGGAGGTTTGCTGAATCTTATTCTGGAGAGGCGGCAACAATGGTTGGGCAATTTCCCATTCATCTTGTCAATTAACTCCACTTCACTGTCGAGCTTGTTGGAGATGAACAACAATATCGTAGCAAGGAAAATGGAGGAGTATATTGAAGCAATAACATGGCCTTGATTGAAACTAGTCTGCACCCAGGATGGGGTCTATGGCCAGATCTACAGTGAATGTACTTTGGCTTAAAATGCTTGTGATATTCTGATAGCATGAAAATCTTAAAGTCATAGAGAACAGATATATGCCCCTTGGCCCATTAAATCCATGCTGACCATCAAACGATCATTTGCAATAAACTGAAGATATCCTGCATATGCAGATTTTATATGTATTACTCTGGAAATTCAGAATAATATGCATAAAATGCTAATAGTGGCAAAGATAAAGGACTGAAGAAGAAGGAATCTGGTTGGAGGGGGAATGGACCACGGGAGAAAGGGAAGGAGGGGGGCACCAGAGGGAGTTGATGAGTAGAACAGAAGGTACGAGGGGAGCCAGTTGGGGAATGGAGAAAAGAGAGAAGGGGGAGGGGTGAGAAATTCTCAGAAGTTAGAGAAATCAATGTTCATGCCCTTTACCTTTTCCACCTATACTTCCCAGCTTCTAACTTCACCCTGCCCCCTCCCCCATCTACCCACCTTCCCCACCTAGCTTCACCTATCTCCTGCCAGTTGTATTCCATATCCTCCCCTATCTTCTTATTCTGGCTTCGTCCCTCTTTTTTTTTACAGTCCTGATTAAGTGTCTCTGCCCAAAAAATTAATTGTTATTCTTCTCCATCGAAGCTGTCAGACCTACTGAGTTCTTCCAGCATTTTGTGTGTGTTGCTCATTTACAATAATTTCACACCACCTCCATCTTATTCTCCCCATGTTTTGCTGACCTCCTCTCAAGTTCCACCATTCACCAATACACTTACGGTGGCCAATTAATCTACCATTGTTGGGACATCAGAGAAAACCAGAGCACCCAAATCATTGCAGTCACAAGGATGACATGCAAACTCCATATAGGTTGCATTAGAGGTCAAGATTGAACCCAGGATGCTGGAGATGTGAGGAGGCAGTTCTATCAGGTGTGCCTCCAGTACCAGGTGCTGGATTAACCACATTGTAGGCTCTAATAAAGGTTTCAGCGTTGTGTTCAGGTCCCTCTGCAAACTTGGCAGAGCTGCCTCTTTCAGACCTTTGCCTTCATGCATTGAGAGCCCAGGTCAAATACCAGAATCACCTCGACATATAAATAAGGCAAGTAATTCTTCACTGAAAGGGAGGTGTCCAAAACTGAGCTTTCCTGAATTTTCAACATGAGAAATTCTGCAGATGCTGCAAATCTAGAGCAACACACAAAATGCTGGAAAAGCTCAACAAGTTGGGCACCATATATGGAGGGGAATAAGCTGACGATTTTGGCTGAGACCCCTCATTAGGACTAAAAGGGAAGGGGAAGATGTCAGAATAACAAAGTCGGGGGTGGGGAGGGAAGAGTACAAGCTGGCAGCTGATAGCTGAAGCCAGGTGAGGGGAAGATGGATAGACGGGGGAGAGGGGATGAAGTGAAAAGCTGGGAGGTGATAGGTGGAAAAGGTAAAGGGCTGAGAAAGAAGGAAGAGGAATTTTGCCTTCAAAAAGTTTCCATTACTGAAGCAACATGAATTATTGTGCAAGTATAATTATATGCAAAAGAAAAGATGCAAAATTAAAATAGAAGCATTTTCGAATGACATGAAAAAAGCAAAGCACATCACCTGTCAGGAGGACACATCATTAGGAATCAGTGCTTCAGTTACTTTAGCTGGCCTTCAGAGAATTGACATTGTTAATTCCTGTTGTAGCAATGGCTGGAAGGCTTCCCTTGTGTATGACATGTGGCAAAACTATAAACTTGTTCCTAATGAACTGATTTTTGATTCTGCTACATAGGCTATTCACAAGGGGATTTCTCCATTAATATCAGCCAATTCTGTGATCATGATGAACTTCCAAGTGTTATTAGAGCCAAGAACATCATATAATGAAGGCTGTAAAGAGAAATCTCTGCATGCCTTGCTGTATTTTGCAATTGCTTTAATGTATGTTACGTACCACTTCACAGAGATACGATGGAGAGCCTGGAGGGAATTTTGATTTGGGACTAATTTCAGACACATCTTGTGTTGAGGGGATTAAACAATCTCTTTGTTGGAAGAGTCCCACAGCACAGGACTGCCCCTGAATTTGACTTAAATTGATTACTTCACTAATGAGAAGAAAAAAATCAGTGAAGTTACTGTGTTCAGAATAGAATTGTGGTGTGATAGCTCTAACACCAGCATGTTTCTGTACAGGGAAGGCTGCATTCTTGCTGTATAAATACATTAAATTTGCACTTGAGAAATAAAGTAAAACTGTCACATTTGAACAGAAGTGGAAGCAACATGAGTATGTGCCAGTGGGGCAGCACGGTAGTACAGAGGTCAACACAATGCTTTACAGCTCACCAGCTGAAGATCGGGGTTTGATTCCCCTCACTGTCCATATATTTTTCCTGTCACTGCATGAGTTTCCTCCCACATTCTAAAGACTTTTGGATTAGGATTAATAAATTGTCTGCATGCTACATTGGTGCCGGAAACATGGCAAACCACACTTGCAGACTATCTAGCATAATCCTTGCTGATTTGCTTTGACACACCCACTGCATTTCACTGTGTATTTGGGTGTACATATGACAAATAAAGCTAAACTTATCTTTATCTTTAATCTAAATCTTATTTTAGCGTGTTTGGCATGGGAGGACAGCTGAAGCATTAATTGACTCTTTGATATCAAGCTGTACTGAAAATGAGTTCCATCCCCTTGCATAACCATTGTTCCTGTTTGTTTTATTTCATTATCAGTAGTCTTTATGCTTATTTAAGAAAGAATGCTCATTATAATGCTTTGTGACTCTAGAAACCATACAGGGTGCTGTATAATGGCAAGTATTTGCTTTTGAACTATGTAAGACCATATACATAGGACCAGAGATAGACCAGTTAGCCCGTCAAGCCCATCAAGGCTGATTTATTGTCCCTCTCAACCCCATTCTCCTGCCTTCTCATCATAATCTTTGATGTCCTTACTAATCAAGAATCTATCAACCTCTGCTTTAAATGTACCAAATGACTTGTCCTCCACAGCTGGCCGTGGCAACAAATTCCACAGATTCACTACCCTCTGGCGAAATAATTCCTTTAATTCCCTGTTCTGAAGGGATGTTGTTGTATTCTGAGGCAGTGCTCTCTGGTCCTAGACTACTCCACTATAAAAAATACCTTCTCCACATCCTCTCTATCTAGGACTTTCAATATTCAATATTTTTCATGTCAAGTAGGAGACCAAGGAACAACGTGAAGCTTCTACCTTATCTGTTCCATGCCAATTAAAGTCAGGTCACTGAACTGGAAAAGCACTGGGAGAAACTAGCCTGCCCCAAAGCCTCCTGTGAGCTCCTATTAACAAGAACTCCATTAACTGGCACACCAGTACAGTTGGAATGTGTTTGTATTGATAGTAACATTTCCTTTTTCTACTTCATTTATAAATTGACCTCCCTAACCTTGCAACAAATCAGATTATTTGTCTTTTCTATCACAGTCCTTTACTTTTGGCCTCAATCCTAAGATTGTTCTGTCAACCACAGCCTTTTTGTCATCTGTTATTTCATTGATTTTCTGCAGATTTTGCAACTTCCAATTTTATTTTTGTCTCCAACCACTAACTTGACAAGAAATAAAACCTTCTTTGGCAGATATCACAGTGCGGCTGAGTGTAGTGTTTGGCAGCATAATTTTGCTGCAAAGTTTATGGAATTGCATGCATTCAGTTTGAAACTCCCAGATTGCATGTACATAGACTTGGAAAAAATAAAAAGTAATGATCAGCTTGCTCAGATTGAATATTTATGACAATATTTTTTTAAACACACTAAGGCTCATTTCTCTAGACAACCAGAGGCAAATAGATGTGAGATGGGACGATATGATTATTAAGAGGATAGATCAAGTAAAAGTCAGTTGATGAATCATCAAGATTGCAACCTAATGATGACCTTTAAGCTGATTAAAGATCTGATGGTGTAGACTGAGTATAACAATCCCTTTGCTAACAATACACAGATGAAAAAGGCTGTAATCTTACAATTACAGAGTTCCGGAAGCACTTGCTTGCAAAAAGCTCATATGAGAATCTGGAACCTCCCTGTAAAAATATCAATGGGAAATTTCAACACCAAAAATCAGAGATCTTTTTCAGGCACTAAAACTAAAAGTGCCAAATGCAAGTTGGCTGGGTAAATGAGTCAAGGTACGAATAGCTCCAAGTCTATTTAACGGCCAGCTCAAATTGATCCTTGTAACCACCGTTAGCAAAAGACTATCTTTGGTTTATTGTCTGCTTTCCTTCCCGGACTGTGGTATTTGACAGATGTGTGAGAATAATACTGTTTGAAAAAGAGCAATCGTTTTAGCACTCCTCATTAACTGTAGATAGTGCACTGATGATAAATGTCCGAAATGTTTTGCTGTGTCTTGACCTGTATGTTCTGTGAATACTTCTGCAGGTTGAGTGTCAGCTTGAGGGAGTGTGTTTGTGCTCAGAAACAAAATGTGGAAGCTTTAGCCCCTCACATAGAGCATTACAAGCCCTTCCGCCTACGATGTTGTGCTGACCTTTCACTTAGAACATTACAGCATAGTACTAGATATTTGTCCATGATGTTGCGCCGATCTTTTAACCCGCTCTAACATCAGTCTAACCCTTCCCTCCTACATAACTCTTCATTTTTCTAAATCCATGTTCCAATCTAAGAGTTTCTAAATGCCCCTGATATACCTGCCTTTACCTGACACGGCACTCCACGCACCTATCAGTGGTATGAACACACCTCTAACATCCCTCCTATACTTTTTTCCGATCACCTTAAAATTATGTCTTGTTGCATTAGCCATTCCTATCAGATAAAGTAGAAGATCTATATAAGTTGTGAGAAGATAGCACAATGTTTAAAACATTAAAATTCAGAAAATTCTGGAAGCGGTCAGTGGATTAGGCAACTTTGGAGAAGGAAACAGCATTTTAGGTCAGGGACTTATCATTTGAACACATTGACTGTTACTAGGGAATTAATTGCATGTTGTTTTATCAACTTCTGAGATCCTTCTCCGTCCACAAAATTATCTTTGATTTTGTCCAAGGATCTATCAATATCTCCTTCCTATGTTTGAGCTGCCTCGCAACATTCAAATTCATAGCAGAAATTGACTGAAATGAACTAGCCTATTCATAATCTTGTTGGTATTTGTGAACTTCAGACCCACTTATCTATGGTACCACTGTGACCATCTATTTTGACTTTGCTTTTGTCTTAGCACATTGACTGCTGAATCCATGCCTTTGAATATTCTAATGCAGTTGGATGCCAGATGCAGACTGAATGCTGAAATTCTAAGGTACCCAAAAGGTTAGAATAGAAATACTGGGGATGGAAGAGTGTATAGAGTTAGAAGCAATAAGAGAGCTAAAAACAATATGAGATCTTAATCTCTGAGGCATTATCTGATCAGGAACCATTCCTTCCAAGCTGGAGTATACTACTAGAAATAAATAGATCTCAATACAAAGTGGATCTCATGTGTAGAACTGTTCATCTTGATTTAAATTTTCAAATTTGTTCATACAAACAACTGACAACAAAATTCTTTGGACTCTATTGCCTACCATCTAGGATCCTAAACGCATTTGTCATTCATTTCTGAGCATCTCCAGTGCTCTGATATACTTTCGAGTCTAAGGAACATTGAATATGCTATTTTGTTTTTCTTGACTCTCACATGTGATTTATATGGGGTTAATAATACATATTGATATTTATGGGGTAAACTTAATTTGCTGAAATTGACGAACTATTCCTAGGTACTGCTCAGAAGCATGAGTTATAACACTAACTCTACAGTAAAATGCCCTCAACATTCATTTCGATAGGCTTGTTGACAACTTGTTGAATGTATAATTGAAACCAATTTGAACCCATTATATTTCCTGCTTCAGAATACACCACCAGTTTTATCTAGCCTTCCACTTACAGCCAGTCCAATGCTTTCCACCCAAGCCTAAAAGCAGCTATTTGTATTTCTACAGCCAGTTCTCCACTGCCACCAACTTCATCCTTGAACCAACACTTAGTATAGGTTGCCGTGGATGTTTTTCTACTGCTACAATTACATGTTTTAGATTGAGTTGCTATACTCCTCTAAATACCATCTGGATTCCATCCTGAATTTTAAAATAAGGAACAGATTTTTGAAAGCCAGTTATTCTGTGGAGACTCAGTACAATCTGTCTATGATAGAATAATTGCCACCATGGTAGTCTGAGTAGGGTGAATGCCTAAAACGCATACCTTTTCTATTCCTTTGTCCCTCTAACTTGAGCTTGAAGTGCATCTAATGTGACATTTTTAAACTACAACCAAGAATTCCCTTATCGTATTAGAACGTGACAGAACTTAAATTGAACAGAACTAAGGCCCAGAACAGTATATTTCTTTCTTAACTGTGAATGCTGAAGCTTCAGCTCATTTGAACATCATCCAGGCACAGCATGCTGAATCACCTGCAAATAAGGAAACCTTTTCAATAATTAATGTGACACCGACGTCAACAATAACAAAATCCATTGAAATAAACAGAAAGTACAGAGCAGTACTTGCAAGGGATAAATTAAATGAACACACTCAAAACATTGCAGTGAAGGACCAGAAAAATGATTTAATTTCCTATTGGGCCTGAAAATCTTTTTCACGATGTTAAGTAACCTCTGAGATTTGTGACAGATGTAATTAAAGATAATCTCACTTGAGAGTGGGTGCTTGCCTGATTTTGTGGGTGAAGGTTTGTTCAAACAGAGACTTCGAGTTGTCTTCTTCTGCACATTGGTTGCTTGTCAGTCTTGGTGTGTAGCTATTCATTGATTTTATTGTATGCCTTTGTTCTGCTGTGAATACCTGCAAGAAAATGGGTCTCAGGGTAGTATGTAATGACATGTATACTCTGTGGCCACCTTATTAGAAACCTCCTGCATGTAATGAGGTGTTCACTGAGTGCATGTTTGTGTCTTCTGCTGCTATAGCCCATGCACTTCAAGATTTGAGGTGTTGTGCATCTAGAGACGTTCTTCTGCACACCACTATATAACATGGTTATTTCAGTTACTGTTGACTTCCTGTCAGCTTGAACCCTCTGACCTATCTAATTAACAAGGGGTTTCCTCCCACAGAAGTGCTGCTCACTGGATGTTTTTTTTTTCTTTATTTATTGAGATACAGCATGGAATAGGCCTTTCTGGCCCTTTGAGCCACACCACCCAGCAATCCCCAATTTAACCCTAGCCTAATCACAGGACAATTTACAATGACCGATTAACCTACCGACTAGTTTGCCTTTGGACTGTGGGAGGAAACTGGAGCACCCGGAGGAAACCCATGCAGTCACAGAGAGAATATTCAAACTCTTTACAGACAACGGTGGGAAATTATCCTGGGTTGCTGGTACACTAAGGTGTTGTGCTAACCACAATGGCATCATGCCGCACCATTCTCTATAAACTCTAGAGATTGTTGTGCATGAAAATCCCAAGGGATCAGCAGATTCTGAGATACTCAAACCACCCCTTCTTTCACCAATTTTCTTTCCACAGTCAAAGTTGCTTAGATCACATTTCTTCTCCAATCTGATGTTTGGTCTGAACAAAATTGGAACCATGTCAGTATGCTTTTATGCATGGAGTTGCTGCCACATAATTGGCTGATTAGATATTGGCATTAATGAGAAGGCGTACAGATGTAGCTAATAAAGTGGCCAATGAGTGTGCATACTTTGATAATAAATTTACTTCGAAATTTGAACTTTGATAGTTGTAAAAAAAGTGAAGGCACATGGGCAACTTGTATATGTCCAAATTTTCTCCAATCATTCAAGTTTCTGCATTTATTTTTCATATTATTGGGACTTCTTAGGAGAAACTAGACCACATCTATTGATGACAAAATCACAATTACAATGATCCAGATGTGAACAATATGCTAAAATAATACACTAAACCTAAGCATTTGATAATCTTGGACATATTCCACAGGAGAAAGCTAGTATCCCAGTAAATCAAGAATATCTGGAAATGAATTACTTGCCATAGTGTTCGTAGGAGAGTCTCTATAGAGATTTACCTTACTACAGTCTGTTTCCTAATCATCATTAGTAGCAAAGAACAATTCAGTTAGATTATTACAGGAGTATTTTGTTCAGTTTATATATTAACAGGATTTGGACACTGGTGATGACCCCAACATTTATTGCATAGACACAATTATCCCTCAATTAACAAGCTGTTAATGGCCTGTCATTTAACAATATACATTAGATATCAGATTTCCTCCTCTGATGAATTTAGTAAATGAATTGTTTTATTTTTATCTGACTGGTAGTTTCACGATCACACGTCCCAGTGGCCACCCATTTTAATTCCACTTCCCATTCCCATTCTGGTATGTCTAAGGTCACGGTGAGGCCACACTCAGGTTGGAGGAGCAACATCTTATATAACGTTAGGGTAGCCTCCAACCTAATGGCACGAACATCGATTCTCAAACTTCCAGTAATGTGACCCCCCCTTCACCATTCCCCATTCCCATTTCCCTCTCTCACCTTACCTCCTTAACTGCCCATCACCTCCCTCTGAAGCTCCTCCTCCTTTGTCTTCCCTTATCAGATTTCCCCCTCCTCCAGCCTGGTATCTCTTTCAGTAATCAAGTTCCCAGCTATTTACTTCACCCCTCCCAGTTTCACTTATCATCTCGTGTTTCTTCCTCCCTTCCCCCCACCTTCTACCTCTGACTTCTCATCTTTTTATCTCCAGTTCTGATGAAGGATCTCGGCCTGAAAAATTGACCGTATTCTTTTCCAGAGATGTTGCCTGGTCTATTGAGTTTCTCCAGAATTGTGTGTGCGTGTGTGTTTTGCTTGGATTTCCAGCATCTGCAGATTTTCTTGTTTGTCAATGAACCTTTACAGATGCCAGCTTTACTCCAAATTTGAATTCCTTCACTGCCTTAATGAGATTTGAACTCTCTGACCACGCTCCTAGCCTCTGGATATTAATCTAATAGTTTAACCTACTACACCCTAACCAGAGACTGGGGATAGAAGGGAAGGAATTCTGACTCAGTTTTCAACCTTGTTGCTTCTCGCCTGTAATGCAAGTCCAGACACTCAGGCAGAAGGGTAAAGTGTGATAAGAAGGCTTAGATTTTTTTGAGCCTTGGAGGACCATGAAACAAGAATACACAGTCTATTGCTTGAACCACAACAAAGAAATGAATGTCATAATTTAACTTATCAGAATTCACTAACCCTGATCATTAATAATCCATATACAGGTACCTGAACCTGTCTTCCCAGATATCACCCTTAATAAGCATCAGTGGATTAAGAAGCAAGCAGTAAGATAGTTAATTTCACAGGAGGCAGTCTTTATTTAACCGTTTCCTTGATAACTCATTTGAATTCTGACTTCACGAGAATTTTACCAATCTCCGGCAAACCATGAGTGGAAGAAATTATACATGAATGCTGTCTGTGTGACTTTCTCCATCAAGGGTGTGCAGTGCTGAGATATCAGTGTTCCTTCGGGGAGTGCACTATTGGATCATTTTATCTGGATGCCTGTGGCCATTAATCCTTCAGAAGCCTGGATTCTTCAATTTGAGCATGAACAACTTCTAAAAGGATGAAGAACATTCATTCCTCCCTGAGAAATGTTGCATCATGACTAATGTTTTCCTTTGGCAACTGCCTCTAGTACAACCTTTATAAGATCAATTGGAAACCATCATTGATCCCATCACAAACAATGTTTGCTATATCGTGCTGGAGTCTTTGTGATGTGATTGCGAGAAACATTAAAAAAACGTAGTGTTCTTTTAAAACCTTCTTTGAAAACTGGTTGAGAAATATTGACTTGCTAAGAATTATTCCTCGAGCTTCAGTTAGCTGTGGAAAAGGATTACCGGTACATCAGAAGTCGAGACTATACTAGATGACATACTGGATGATCAATCGAAGCATGAGCTGCAGATTAAAAAACAGATTTAAAGATTAACTTTATTTGTCATGTGTATATCGAAGTATCAAAACATACACTGAAATGCTTCATTTACATCAACCACCAACACATTCCGAGGATTATGCTGGGGTCAGCCTACAAGAGTCGCAATGCTTCTGGAGCATACATATGTCACCAGCCTATTCTAACCATACATGATTGAAATGTCAGAGGAAACCAAAGCACCCAGAGGAAACTTATGATACCATAAGGAAATGCCCAGCCAGGGTTTGCAACCCTAATCGCCTCTTCTGAACAAAGTCATGTAAAGCATCTAAATTTCTCCTCCACCCTTTCAGTTCCATTGTAAGTAAGAGCCAGTAACTTAAAGGATTCACAAACCTGAAAAAATCTGCGGAAGCTGGAAATCCAAAGCAATGCACGCAAAATGCTGGACAAACTCAGCAGGCCAGGCAGCATCTATAGAAAATACGTTTCGGACTGAGACCCTTCTGCTATTCCTTACAAATCCTGATGGAGGGTCTTGGGCCAAAACGTTGACTGTTAACTCTTTTCCATAGATGCTACCTGGCCTGCTGAGTTCCTCCAGCATTTTGTTTGTGTTACTTAAAAGACTATTTATTCCATGGCCCGCCTTTATGCTGTGTTCCAATGTCCTCTGCCATCAGATTCCACCAACTTCCATATCATCTTCCTCCTGTTGACATCATTCCTGCTGTCCCCACTCTTATTTGCCTATTACCCTTTTTCATCTAGATCCACCTATAACCTGTTATTCCCTCCACCATTCTACACTGACTATCTCCCCTCATTCTTTCCAGTCCAGATGGAGGATGTCAACCCAAAATGTGTACTATGCATTTCATTTAGAACTGCTGCCTGATCCATTGAGTTGCTCCAGCACTTTGTGTGTTGCTGCACAAAGCATTTCTGTTTTGGTCCAACTTGTTCAAATGCAGAAACCAGTAGAGGCCTTTATGAGGGTTGGCCAAGAACAAATCTGTGATATAGCACAAGAAGACATTGGGCTTGAGCATTTTCCTTTGTTACACCAGCACTTTAGGGTACCTTATAGGCCATGACATTGACTTCCAGTTATACTGCATGTTCATCAGAATATGGTGGAGTAATACTGTGCGTGGTGGTGTGTAGTACACAGAACAGCAGGGTGGCATTGGGTTTCCTAAGCATCCCAAAGTCCTATCTAGAAGGTTACTTGATTATCTTAGCTAGTGACAGAAGAATCAATGAGTTGTTGATGGACATGTATGAGAGTATAAGTTGCAGGGCTGCAGGAAAATACACTCAGTGGCCTCTTTATTACGTACAATTGGATACCTGCCCATTCATGTAAATATCTAATCTGTCAATCATGTGGCCGCAGGCATGGCCAAGAGGTTCAGTTGTTGTTCAGAATAAATATCAAAAGGGGTAGGATCGTGCTCTAAGTTACTTTGACCATGGAATGACTGTTGGCGCCAGATGGTGTAGTTTGAGTATTTCAGAAACTGTTGACCTCCTGGGAATTTCATGCACAACAGTCTCCAGAGTTTATAGAGAATGGTGCAAAAAAAAACAAAAAAAAAATCAATTGAGCAGCATTTTGATGGGTGAAAACACCTTCTTAATGAGGGAGTTCAGAGAAGAATTGCAAGACTGGTTCAAGCTGAATAGAAGATGATATTACCTCAAATAACTAGTCATGACAACAGTGGTATGCAGAAGAGCATTTCTGACCACATTTCTGTCCAAGTGGACAGGCTATAGCAGCAGAAAACCACAAGCATATGTTCGGTGGCCATTTTATTAGGTGTAGGAGGTACCTAATAGAGTGACCACTGACTATAGGAAGAGAAAAAAATAGGATTGTCCTGCCGGGAGCCAGGCTCACCTGATGAAACAAGTGGACTTTTGTGTCATAATTATTAAGTGTATAAATTATTGTGCTTCCCAGAAGAATTAACAAACAGAATCTGATTTTTGCTCACATAGAGGGGAAGTCAGATGCGAGCTTGACTGAAAGACACAGTTGCGATACT
This sequence comes from Mobula birostris, assembly GCF_030028105.1. Classification (NCBI taxonomy): domain Eukaryota; kingdom Metazoa; phylum Chordata; class Chondrichthyes; order Myliobatiformes; family Myliobatidae; genus Mobula; species Mobula birostris. The sequence goes on from NC_092371.1 coordinate 160,550,033, forward strand.
GATAACTCATGAACTTTTGCACAAATGGGCTTTTGTTAGTTAACTTGCTAGCAAAACTACGATGAAAGAAACCCTCGGTGACTGTGACTGAATTCAATCAAATTGCTCAAGTAAAGGAAATCATTCTCTTATCCTTCTAACACAGGAAGCTGCAGAGCCAGAGGGAAAACATAATTTAGATTGTGGTATTGATCAGTTGATTGATACTTTGTTTCGATGTCAGGATCGGAAGTTTGGACACCTTGTAATGACGACCACATTTCAAATGATTCAGGAAAACTCATTTAAGTTACCTTAGAACTGCAGCAGTCTGCAGATAAATGCATGCCTGATCCGAGCATTGAATTCAATTGTACCTTAATCATGATCCATTCACTCACATTATAAAGAATTGCCACCCTGGCAGACAACTCAAATCTGTAACACCAGTCTTGGAATAAAAGTGTCCAACCTATTCATTACTAAGCGCAGTGAATGTTATCAGTCTAGCTTGTCTGTCATCTTTTGCACATTAACAGTTTCTTGTAAAATATATTTTCGACAATGAAGTGTTCCAAATTTGATTCCATTGCCGTATATAGATAACTAAATAGACTGATGTGCAAGTGTTACAAATTGGTCATATTTTTTAAGGTGCTCAGTAGAAAACCTGATCTGCCATAACAACGCACAAAATTCTGGAGCAATTCAGTAGAATAGGCAGCATTTACGGTATGGAAGGGAATAAACAGTCAACATCTCAACCCAAAATATCAAATATTTATCCCCTTCCATAGATGCTGCCTGACTTGCAGAGTACCTCCGGAATCTTGAGTGTATTGCTCCGGATTTCCAGCACCTGCAGAATCTTTTATCTTTCTGATCCACCATAATCTTGACTCAAGCATTACATCTTCTTTTCTGGCAAACTTGGTAACTAGTTATCCAATCACAAACAAGAGAAAATCTGCTGATGCTGGAAATCCAAGCAAAACGCACAAAATACTGGAAAACTCAGCAGGCAGGGCAGCATCTATGGAAAAGAATACAACTGATGTTTCAAGCCAAGACCCTTCATCAAGACCAGAGGCAAAAAGATGAAGAGTCAGAGTATAAGGTCGGGGGAGAGAAGGAAGGAACATAGGGTGATAGGTGAAAACAGGAGAGAGGCACCAATGGCGCATTCATTGGGGAGTAGTCACTGTTAAAGCGGTTATCTGAGACCTTAGCTCTTCAAAGCTTTAGTGAGGAGAGTTTTGAGTGAGAAAAGGCAAAAAAGCTGGAGGTAGATTTTTGACACCAGTTTACTTATTCTTTCTGTCTTTATATTTGCATAGTTAGAACAATAAGGATGCCAGGCCGGATACTTGAATGCTCCTTCTGCAATATGAGGGAAGGCAGGGAGACCTCCAGTGTCTCTAGTGGCTTCACCTGCAAGAAGTGCATCCAGCTGCAGCTTCCAATACTGCGTTAAGGAGTTGGAGCTGGAAATGGATAAACTTTAGACCATTTGGGAGGCTGAGGATGTGATAGATAGGAAATATAGACAGGTAATTAGACCCAGGGTGGAGGACACAGGGGACTGAGTGACAGTCAGGAAGGGGAAAGGGGTTTAACAGCCAGTACAGGGAACCCTTGTGGTCGCCCCCTTAACAACGGGTATACATCTTTGATACTATTGTGTGGGGGGCGGGGGGTGACCTAGGAGAGGAAAGTCACAGTGTTCAGGTCTCCAGCACTGAGTATATCTCTGTGAACCAGAAGGGAAATGGAGAGAAGAGGCAAGCTGTGGTGATAGGGGATTCAGTCGTTAGGGGAACAGAAAGGAGGTTCTGTGGACAAGAACGAGATTCCTGGATGATGTACTTCCTCCAGCTGCCATGGTCTGGGACATCTCGAATTGAGTCATCAGCATTCTTAAGTGGGAAGGTAAGCAACCAGAGGTCATGGTCCATGTAGGTACCAATGACATAGGTAGGAAGAGTGACAAGATTCTGCAAAACGAGTTCAGGGAGTTGGGTGCTAAATTAAAGGGCAGGACCCCTAGGGTGTGATCTCAGGATTACTACCCATGCTACTTGCTAATGATGCCAGAAATTGGATGCTCATGCAGTTTAACAAGCAATGAAGGAGTTCGTGTAGGAGAAAGAGCATCAGATTTTTGGATGATTGAGCTCTTCTAGGGACATCGGTCCCTACTTTACAGATACGTGCACTAGCTTACTTTACGTCTGAATAACAGTGAAAGTGAAACCTAAGGACCTTATTTACGCTAGTAGTTTATGGGCCAGATTATGATAATTCATTGTTGGTATGATCTGGATGGCATTTAAAAGTAGCTTTCAAGAAAGGAATGGGATAAATATTTTAAATTGAATATGTTTTGCAGGCCTCCAACAGAGACTTGGTTAAGTGTTTTGGAAAGTATAAAATTTTTAAGTGCATACAGGATTGTTGGGCTAGGTTTATGGCATGAACATATATGTTGCTTTCTAGGCAATTGGTTGAAGTATCAGGGGGCTCCCTACTTCCATGAAGTGGCTCCTGAATTTGTCAGAGACCTAAAAAAGAGGAAATAGTGAAATTTTCAACTTCAACTTCAATTTACTTAAGAGGGTATATGGTATATTGGCCTTCATTAGTCAGGGGATTGAGTTTAAGAGCCATGAGATAATGTTACAGCTCTCTGAAAGGTAGGTTAAACTACACTTAAGAGTATTCAGTTCTGGCTGCCTCATTATAGGAAGTAAAGAGAAATTTTAGAGAGGATGCAGAGGAGATTTGCCAGGATGCTGACTGGATTAAAGAGCATGTCTTAGGACCATGAGACCATAGAATATAGAAGCAGAAGTAGGCCATTTGGCCCATCGAGTCTGCTCCGCCACTTCATCATGGCTGATTAAATTTTCCTCTTAGCCACAATCACCTGCCTTCACACCGCATCCCTTCATGCCCTGACCAATCAATAATCTATCAACCTCTGCCTTAATAACCATAAAGACTTGGCCTCCACAGATGCCCATGGCAAAGAATTCCACAGATTCACCACTCTTTGGCTAAAGAAATTCCTTCTTATCTCTGTTCCAAAAGGATGACCCTCTATGCTGAGGTCTTAGACTCTCCCACCATAGGAAACATCTTCACCACATCCACTCTATCAAGTCCTTTCACCATTTGTTAGGTTTAATGAGATCACCCCTCATTCTTCTAAATTCCAGCGAATATAGGCCTAGAGCCTTCACATGCTTTTCATATGACAAGCCATTCAATCCTGGAATCATTTTTGTGATCTTCCTTTGAACCCTCTTCAGTTTCAGCACATCTTTTCTGAGACAAGGGGCCCAAGGTTGCTCACAATACTTCAATTGAGGCCTCACCAATGCTTTATAAAGTCTCAAAATTACATTCTTGCTGTTATATTCTAGCCCTCCTGAAATGAGGGCTACAAATTAACCTTTAGGAAATCCTGCACAAGCACTCCAAAGTCCCTTTGCACCTCAGTTTATTGTATTTTCTCTCTGTTAAGAAAATCGTCAACTATTTCATTTCTTCTATCAAAGTGCATGACTATACACTTCCCAACACTGTATTCCAGCTGCCATTTCTTTGTCCATTCCACTAACATGTTTGTCTTTCTGTAGCCTCTCTCATTCCTCAAAACTACCTGCCCCACAACATATCATCTGCAAACCATCAATTCTCTTATCCAAATCATTGAGATATAACATAAAAATAATCGGTCCCAACACAGCCTATTTTATCATGCCCCTCCAAGTACCCTGAGGTCTCATCTTTAATAATCAACTCCAACATCTACCCAACCACTGTGGTCAGACTAACTGGCCTACAGTTTCCTTTCTTCTGTCTTTCTCCCTTCTTGAACAGTGGAGTGACATTTGCAATTTTCCAGTCTTCCGGAATCATTCCAGAGTTTAGTCATTCTGGAAAGATCATTATTAATGCCTCTGTGATCTCTTCAGCCACCTCCTTCAGAACTCTGGGTGTAGACCATCTGGTCCAGGTAACCTAACTACCTTCAGACCTTTCAGCTTCCGAAGAATCTTCTCTTAGTTTCTGGCAACTTCACACATTTCATGACCCCTGACACCTGGAGCTTCCATCATACTGCTTGTATCTTCCATAGAGAAGACTGGTGCAAAATACTTATTCAGACCGTCTGCCATATTGTTGTCCCCCATTACTACCTTCCCAGTACTGTTTCCAGTAGTCCAATATCCATACTTGCCTCTCTTCTACACTTTATGGATCTGAAGAAACTTTTGGTATCTTCTTTAATATTATTGGCTAGCTTACTTTTATATTTCATCTTTACCCTCTTAATTACTATTTTAGTTGCCTTTGTTGGTTTTTAAATGCTTCTAAAAGTCTTATGAGGATGGATTAGTGAGCTAGGACTTTTTCTCTTTGGAGGAAAGATGGATGAGTCGTGACTTGAAAAAGGTGAACAAGATGATAAGAGTCAAAGATACTGTGAACAGCCAGCAGCTTTTTCTCAAGGCAGAAGTGACTAATATGAGAAAACATATTTTTGAGGTGATTGGACGAAAATGTCAAATGTCAGAAGTTGGTTTCTTACGCAGAGATGGTTGAGTGCATGGATTGCCCTGACAGAGCTGGTGGCTGAGGCAGTTACATTATGGAAATTTAAGATGCCCTTAGATACACACTTGGATTTAAAAAAGGAGGGCTGTGGGAGGGAAGAGTGAGATTGGTTTTGGAGTAAGTTAAAAGGTTGGCAGAACATTGTAAACTAAAGGAAGTGTAGAGTGCTATACTCTTCTATGTCCTATGGTCTACTGTATGTTCAATTGATGTATTGCTTCATGGCCTCAAGTACTCTTAATACATTTTGCATTCCCTTGCCTTCTGAATATTAATTATGTTTAATTTTTATAGTTGCATGCTGCTAAACTAATGTCAATTAATTTACTTTCTGTCAGGGTTATTTGAATGGAACTGTGTCATTTTATGGAAGCTACAGTAAGGTCCAATTCTCCCAAAAGGAATCTTCAATTATTTAAGTGCCTCTTGAGCTTTATTTAAGGAACTAATTGTCTTAATGATACACAGAAGTAAGTTAATATTCATACAAAGGACAACCATCATTCTTAAAACTAGCCTCAGAATTTAGTTCTAATCTGCTTTTCTCAGTGCTGATTAGTGACATTTAGAAGAAATGAGTGAGTTTTTTTGTGATATAATTGAATACACAAATTCTTTTGGAAATAAGCCATCACTGCAACAGGTCCGGTCTAACACTACATTACAATCCTGCCTGATTTCAGCACTCTGCTGCTCACTAATAAGGTCCCCCTTAAATGTATCCAATCTCTCCCCATAAATCTCCCCACCTCAGATAATCACTTGATGTATCTTGTTAAGCATAGATTATCGTGTAATGAATATGCATATTGGGTGTTGGTACTCAAAATTTAAAGGATTTGTATAAATTTTGTAATCAGTGAACAAATCTGGACAGAAGCAGGTTATATCTGAGTGAAGGTAAAATCGGCTAAATTTATAAAAACTGATGGCAAAAACCTTCTTAATTTATTAATTTTTCAGGATCCAGGCATCACAGCATATTAGCATTTACCCACCCACCTTTAATGCCCTTGAACTGAATGGCAGGATATTAACTGCAGTCAAAACTGCAAATCCCAACAGTCAGCCTGCTTCTTTTTTCTTAAAGGTCCAAAATCCCTTATAAGGATCTACAGATCAGATGTTCTTTGAAATGGAAGATGCCTGTGGGTGAATTCTTTAAATCTGTGTCAGTACACAACATCTCTCACACATAACACGTGACATAAAGTGCTTCACCTGAAGCCAAAATTTCAATGCCGTTGACTGTATGAACAGGTGCGTACAGGAGAGTAAAATATAAAACTCAAAAAAAGTTAAAAACTGGAGGTTTTTCCTTTTTGATCAGAAATGCTAATAGAAATTAAGAGTTTATTAGTAATCTTTTACTTCATTTGTAAATACTAGTTGTAATAAAATTCTACCACTGAGCAGGGTGAAGGCACATTTAGAACACAATTTCTCCTCACCTTTCCTCTCTCACTTTTAATTGCTAAAATTTTGTCAGTACTCTTCTCAAACCTGTTAAATGGCACCTTGTTGGCAAGTCTCTTTTTCATATATAACATTTAATGGAGATCCAGTAACTCTAACCTATGCCTCTATCCTTTACATCGAAGTACCATCTAGGTGAAATAACAGCACAGGTCTGTTTGGAAAAGACCCACCCAAGCAATCTCATGACCAACAGTCTAGGTTAAAGCTCTGCAGCTCTGTCCCATCCAGGCAGGAATGGTGCTGGTGGACAGTCCAACAATTTTGTAGCAGTCTTTGTGTATAAATGCATTGTAAAATGATCCATGGCAGTTCATTGTTAAGAACCCCACCATCAGCCAGTGCAGTTCTCCACAGTACCACGTATTTGAGGCACAGTAGTGTAACAGTTAATGTGACACTTTACAGCGCAGGGTTCAATTCCTGTCACTATCTGTAAGGAATTTCTATGTTCTCTCTGTGACCATATAGGTTTCCTCCACGTGCTCCAGTTTCCTCTCACGTTCCAAAGATGTACGGGTTAGGGTTGGTAAGTTGTGGGCATGCTATGTTGGTGGCTGAAGCATGGTGACGCTTGCAAGCTGTCCCCAGCACATCTCGTATTGATACTTGTGGGCTGCCCCCAGCACACCTTGCATTGTGTTGGCCATTGACCCAACTGACACATTCAACTATGTTCCAATTTACATTCAAGATTCAATATCATTTAATGCCATTTCCTGTATACAAGTGTAAGGAGTACACTAATAAAGTTAATATTTATCATTTAGTGAAGTGATGATGTGTTGAAATATAATTCCACATCCAGGAAATGTTGACAACTTTTGGTACTATATATCTTACTCTGAAATCTCTAATGCAGCCCTATACTTGGTAAATCATATTGGATACATAGGAAGCACTTCCCTCTGCACCAAGCTCAACAATGACCAAGCCAATGTGCTTGATGGCAAGGAACCCTTCTCCAACAAGGATGAAGGACGAAAGAGATTTTGGGGTCCACATCCATGGATCCATCAAAGTTGCAACACAAGTTGATATGGTTGTTAAGAAGGTGAATGGTGTGTTGCCTCAGTTTTAACTGCTTCCCCTGAGATATCATCTTGAACTATGGCCCACAACTCACTTTCAAATTCTGGAGGGCATCTTGTCTTCTCATCGAGGCAACTGTTAGTTTATCCTCTGGATTCCACTCACAAATTAATGGGCAAACAGGAAAACTGAATCAGGATTTGGAGAGATCTCTAAGGTGTCTGGCCTCAAGAAATCCGACTCCATCTTATTTTGGCAGAGTTCACACACAGTTATCTTTTCACTCCTCCATTGGAATATGCCCTTTTGAATGTCAATTTTCCTACAGGCTACCATTATTCCCAGAGCAGGAGTCCCAGCTGGGTGTCCCTGCTACTGATAAATTGATTAAGGGATGCAGACAGACATGGTCTAAGGCAAAATCGACTTTAATGACCAACTCTCAACAACAGCAGCAATAGGCTAACCATCAAAGGTGACCAGGTCCTTTATTCTGTCTGGGCCAGCTGGTTTAGCTTTCTACTAGGACCTTCCCATGCAAGTAGAAACTTGGAAATTAGCTCCCAAATACATTGATGCTTTCAAGATTCTCCAAAACATTAATCTGGTGACATATCACTTACAATTACCCAGAACCTTGCGTGTCCATCCCACTTTTCATGTCTCTCGCTTCAGGCCTGTACTTGCCAGTCCCTCGGCTCCTGCTCCTCCCCCTTATCACTTTCTCAATGGGCAACAAATATAAACAGTTAGACACTACAGAACTCTTGTTGTGTTCATGGCAAGATACAATATCTTGTAGATTAAGTAGGTGGAAGAGAGATATTGGTTTCATGCTCAGGACATTCTGGATTCTCAGTTAGTCATGGACTTTCATATCAGGTATCCTGATCACCCTGAGCAGTCAGGTGCTGGCCATGGGAGCTGTGAGGGGGTGACCTGTCATGAACTCTTTGGACCAGCGAGGGCCGCCAGATAGCGGCAGGTTTCAACACACCTGAGCATTACTTGAGTTTATTAGAGTTATTTAATGACTACTTTTATCATTAAGTCAGTATTGTGTTTTTCATGATGCTCATTATGTAAAGATGGGTTTCCTTATACTTCTTGTTCTTAAGTGATTAGTTTTTGATTTTGACCCACATAGATTTTCTGTGTTTTATGTTCTATTTAAGGTTATTCTGGGCCAGTGCTCATCACTGAGTCTTGGATTTGAGTTCTGTATGAACTATCATCTATGTGCTCAAGTCCTGAGTAAATGAGTTCTTAGCTTGATTATTTCCTGTATTATTCTCTGAATAAGTCCTCATCATTAATTTCTACTACAGAGTCCAGAGTTTATTCTGCACCTGGGTCCACTTGTCTGAAGGTCAATACAATAAAACCATGGTCCTATATTGACTGTGGTAGGACACTAGGGAGTGTAATGGAACAGAGAGACCTAAGGGTATAAGTATATACCTGTAGTTCATTGAAAGCAACATCACAGATATACAGGGCAGTGAGAAGGACACTTTAGCATATTGTGTTTCATCAGCCAGGCACAGAGTATAGGAGTTGAGACTTATGTTGCAGTTGTGTATGTCATTGGTGAGACTCAATTGGAGTACTGTGTACAATTTTGATTACCATTATAGGAAAGGCATGGTTAAATTAGACTCAAAATCAGAATCAGGTTTATGATCATTGACATATGTTGTGTAATTTGGAGTTCTATGGTTGCCATAGAGTGCTAGACAAATATAAAAATTACTATAGGTTACGAAATAAATAAATACTGCAGAAGTCAAATAACGGGGTAGTGTTCATGAACTGTTTGATTGCAAGGGGGAAGAAGTTGTTCTTAAAACGTTGCGTGTTGAACTTTAGGTTCTTCTACTGTATCTCCTCCCCAATGGTAGTCAAAGCCATGTCCCAGATGGTGATGGTCTTTAATGATAGATGCAGCCTTCTTGAGGCATTGCGTCTTGAAGATATCCTTGATGGTACGAATAGTTATGCTCGAGCCTACAACCCTCTGCAGCCTCTTGTGTTCCTGTACTTTGGAGATTCTCCACTATATACCTGCAGAAACTTGCAAGCTTCTTCAATGGATGGGATTTACAATGATGTAGTCAGGACTTGTGGCCCTAAGTTATAGGGAGCGGTTGGCCAGGGAAGGGCTTTATTCCTTGGAACATAGGAAAATGAGAGGGGACCTTCTAGAAGTGGTTATAATTATGAGGGACATAGATAAGGTAGATGGTTACAGTCTTTACCCCAAGGTAGCAGTACAAAACCAGAAGGGATACAATAGGTTTAGGGTGAGAGAAGAAAGATTTAAAAGGCAATTTTCTCATGCTGGATGGTTGAGGCAGGTACAATAGTATAATTTTATAAGCACTTGGATAGGTGTTTGGAAGACAGGGCTTAGAGGGATGTGAATTGAACGAACAGGATGGGTCACGTGGTCGACATGACCTGGTGGGACTGAAGGTCCTGTATTTGTGCTGCATTCCTCTATCACTCTATTCAAACACTGTGGTTTTTCACTGCCAGCAGGACCATTTGTGATTCAAACTACTGCGGCTGAAGATAATGCCAGAGATGAACCCTGGGCATAAATTCACGATCACGTCATATGGAGCAGTCTGATGTGGAAAACCAGTGTCTGGCTACAAAAAGTCCTTGCATCAAAAGTCCTTACTTATTAATGACTGATCTTAACTCATGCTGAGATATGCATCAATTTCACTAACACTGTTCCTAGCATGTATTTGAAATTGATTGAGCATTATGTAGACAAATTTCTTGACCCACACTTCAAGGATTGATAGCATAGGGGTACAGTTATCATGTATCTAGAGAGAGTGGAGGTGGAGAGGATGTTTCCTGTAGTGGGAGAGTCTTGGGCCAGACAGCACAACCTCAGAATAGAGGGACATCCATTTAGAACAGAGATGAGGAGGAATTTCTTCAGCCATCTATGGAATTCATTGCCACAGAGGGCTGTAGAGTCCAAGTCATTGGAATATTTAAAGCTGAGGTTGATAGGTTCTTGATTTGTCAGTGTGTCAAAGGTTACGGTGAGAAGGCAGGAGAATGGGATTGAGAGGGATAATAAATCAGCCAGGATGAAATGATGGAGCAGACTCAATGGGCTAAATGGCCTAATTCTGGTCCTATGTCTTGTGGCCTTTTTCAATATATCTAAGTTTGATAATGCTAACACGAGAAAACAATTAAAATATAACCTTTCAAAGTGTTTTGTTCTAGTGATATCATGAGCTGAGTACCAGACATATTAGGGAGTCAGGCCCTTTGAATTCATAATTTCATCCAGTTAAGAAATCTATTTGCAGTAATATATTGTTTTCGTTGTGCTTTGTCAAATCAGATTCCCCCTTTTTCACTACTTAAGCAATTTTGTCTTGAACTGGTGTCATTCAAAACGCACTTACATTATTTCAAAGTAATTCCCCCGTATGTGATAAGGTCATTGTTCCTTAGCATGCGACAGACAGCACATCAATAACATCATTTTCTCCTCATTTTTTCCCCTCTCTTCCACATCCTGACATTTTGTAACTATAAATCTCTCATAAACTACAACTTGCAGTTTTAGAAGCCTTTTCTTTGTTAGTGACTCATTAATTGTCAAGTGCTCAGGAAATTTGGTCCCTCAGCACTTCCAGTTGGCATGTCAGAACACATTAAGCTCTCTATTACCTTGTTTTAGATTATGACATCTCAATACAGTGATCTTTTCCTAATCAAGATGAAAAAACATGTCTCACAAGAGGAACCTTCACTATTACAAGGAATTCTGGGCCTTCCATTTCCTCTAAGTTGAGGCAATCTTTCCTTAAGCTTACCAGTTTGTTTCTTTTCAGCTGTCAGCATGGCATCTGTAACACCTTTCCAGGCCATCTTTAACATTAACACAATCATCTTTTGTTACTGCTTCCAGAGAGGAAAAATTAATTCCTTTTAAGCATACAGATTAGAAATTCCTTCCTCGTTTTGCACTCTGTTACATTGAAGGGCAGTGATGTCATTCCAGGTTTTCTGACAACTATACACTCACTGGCCCCTTTATTAGGAACACCTTTGAACCCGGTCTGGTTGCCTGCTGCTGTAGCCCATCCACTCCAAGGTTCGACATGTTGAACATTCAGCGATGCTCTTCTACACACCTCTGTTGTAATGCATGATAACTTGAGTTACTGTCACCTTCCTGTCAGCTTGAACTAGTCTCCTCTGATCTCTCTCATTAACAAGGTATTTTTGGCTACAGAACCACCACTCGCTGGATGTTATTGTCTTGTGGGAATTTTTTGCACCATTCTCTGTAAACACTAGAGATTGCCATATATGAAAATCCAAGTACATCAGTCGCTTCTGATATCCTCTAACCGCTCCATCTGGCACCGACAATCATTCCACAATGAAAGTCACTTAGAACACATTTCTTCCTCATTCTGATGTTTGGCTTGATCAACAACTGAACCTGTTGACCATGTCTGCATGCACTGAGTTGCTGCCACACGATTGGCAGATTAGATATTTGCATTAATGAGCAAGTGTACAGGTGTACCTAATAAAGTGACCAATGAGTGCATTTCATTGTAGTTATTCCTACCTGGGATTGAGGGAGCTGCAGAAACTAGGTTCACCAAAAAATGACAGGGCACTCCATAAAATGCTGTTTAACAGAATACTTTGCTTGAGGCCATGGTTTTCAAAAAGTGGAACATTGTCCCTGCTGATATTCAACTCTCATGTGTAACAATAAAAGACATGCTGTTGTTCGTCACGGTTCCATTCGGCAAACTGACTTCTGTGCTTCCTACATAGTAACTGTGACCACAGTATATAAAAAAATACTACACTGGCTACAAAATGCCAAGGAATGACCTGAGGTGAAGAAAAATGCTATGAAAATACAGGTTGTTCTTTATTTGAAAGGTTGAAATACCATTCATCAGGTAAAGGCCTTAACCTGTTCTCACAGATTGTCCTCTGCTTGTCTTCCTGTAACCTTTCCATCCCAGGCTGAGAACAATTTAAAGGTAGAATCTCATTCCTGCTGCAAATAAATTAGTCTGAGGGCTTTTTTTAAAGATTTCTCTTTAACTTTTTGTGCTTCCTGCTTCATATACTCAGGCCAAATCCCTTTATCAGGACTGGACGCTTCTTCAGGTCCCATCCTGATGAAGGGTCTTGGCCTGAAACATTGACTGTTTATTCCCTTCCTTGGTTCCTCCAGCATTTTGTGTGTTGCTCTGGATTTCCAGCATCTTCATAATCTCTCGTGTTTATTCTTTTTTAAGTATGTTTGTTCACAATGCAGTTAATTAGGCTTTAGTGACAAGTATAGTATTTTTTTTACTTTTGCTGGCATGTAATGAACCAGATGAGAACAATCACAAGAAAATCAATGTTATAAACTGGTATAATTATCAACAGAACAAAATTACTCAGAAATCATAAGGCTAGATTTTGAAGAAGAAAGTTAGGTAAAACCTTATCCTAAACCTATCCCTAAATTATATGATGGAATTTAAATAGTTTGGGGTCTTTATAACTGCAGGAAAATCATTGTAATTAGCACAATAATTAATCCCTTGGGATAGGAAATGTATGGACTGCAGATATGTAAATTAAAAGGGCGCTCACCAGTCAGGTTTTCAGAATTAGCATTGTCAATTTATTTACATTCTGTGATCTACATCCTCAGCACACCTGGCTAGGGGAAGACTGACACCTCTTTCCGTTGTTCAGTAATTATCCCATTGTTGTGCAACTGTATTTACAGTTTGTTCAGCTGTTTACAAATTATATTCTGTCTGGGTAGCCTCCAACCTGATGCTATGAACATCAATTTCTTGAACTTCTGATTATTGCCCTGCACCTTCATTATTCCCTATTCCTGCTTCCTCTTCTCACCTTATCTCCTTACCTGCTCATCACTTCCCTCTGGTGCTGCTCCTCTTTCCCTTTCTTCCATTATCTTCTGTCCTCTCCTATCAGATTTCCCCTTCTCCAGTCCTTTTTCTCCTTCTCCAATCAACTTTCCAGTTCTTTACTTCATCCCCTCCCCCTCACTTGGTTTCATTTATCACCTACTACCTTGTACTTCTTCCTCCCCTCCTCCAACCTTCTTGCATCTCTTTCTTTCCAGTCCTGATGACGTGGAGTACTGGAGGCAGTTGTTGGCCCCTTATCTTAGAAAGGATGTGTTGAAACTGGAGAGGGTTTAAAGGAGGTTCACAAAAATGATTCCAGGATTGAATGGCTTGTCATATGAAGTGGGTTTGATAGCTCTTGGCCTATATTCGCTAGAATTCAGAAGAATGAGGGGTGGCCTCATTGAAATCTATCAAATGGTGAAAGGCCTTGATAGAATGGATGTGAAAAGCATGTTTCCTATGATGGGAGAATCTAAGACCAGAGGATACAAACTCAGAGTAGAGGGGTATCCTTTTAGAATGGAGATGAGGAGGAATTTTGTTAGCCAGAAGATAATGAATCTGTTGAATTTTTTGCCACAGGCAGCTGTGTAAAAAACGAGTCTGTGTATATTTAAGTGAGAGGTTGATAGATTCTTGATTGATCAGAGCATTAAGGGTTACGGGGAGGAGGCTGGAGATTGGGGCTGAGAGCAAAATTGGATCAGCCATGATGAAGTAATGGAGCAGACTTGATGTGCCAAATGGCCTAATTCAGCTGCTCTTTCTTCTGGTCTTACGGTCTCATCCTGAAACATTGACTGTTTCCTCTTTTTGTAGCTGTTACCTAGCCTGTTAAGTTCCTCCAGTATTTTACGTGTGTGGCTACAAATATTGGATTCCCTTTCCTGAGATCCAATGGATTTTGCCATTCATTGGCACAATTGCGTGAATGTTGAACCAGCTCTTCAGTCACTGTACTGCAACGTGATCAGGGTGGGAGTTCCGCCCACCATCTGGATAGCAACAGAACTGCTTGCATCAGGAGTCAACACGTTAACTTGCCACATGCCCGACCTCACACATTCACCCTCACTAATGCTGCAGGTTCGATTAGACAAAGAGACAGGACTTGTAATGTAGGTGGCAACAGAAACTAGGTGTGGAGTTACATAAGAAACAAATACAAAGTGCTAGGGAAACTCAGCGGGTCAGGCAGCATCTATAGAAAGGAATAAAGAGACAACATTTCAAGCCAAGACCCTACATAAGGACTGAAAAGAACGAGAGATGAAGCCAGAATAAGAAGGTGGGGGGGAGGGGAAGAAGTACAAGCTTGAAGGTGATATAGGTGAAGCTGTGTGAGGGGGACTATAGATTGGTGGGTGAGGGAGCTTATGGTGATAGGCAGAAAAGGTAATAGAAGGAGAAGGAATCTGATAGGAGAGCAGAGTGGATGTAGGAGAAAGGGATGGTGGGGATGGACACCATAGGCAGTTAAGGAGAAAAGAAGCGGTGAGAGGGGAACCAGATTGGGGAATGGAAGAAAAAAGAAGGGAGGGGAGTAAAAATTACCAGAAGTTAGACAAATCAATGTTTATGCCATCAGGTTGGTCGCTACCCAAATGGAATATGAAATGTTGCTCCTCCAACTTGTGAATGACTTTATCTTGGCATTAGAGGAATGGGAATGGGGATTGAACTTAAAATGGGTGGGCACCAGGAGATCCTGCTTGTTACAGATGGAGTGAAAGTGCTTGATGAAGCAGTTCTCCAATCTACGTCAGGTATCACCAGTGCAGAGGAGACCACACTGTGTGCACTGGATACATTAGATGACCCTGATAGACTGTTGTTTCACCTGGAAGGGCATGTTGGGGCCCTATACTTTCCTCCAAACATCTGAAAGCTATGGCCCCTTGTGTTATTAATTTCTGTACATCACATGTGCATGGGACCTAGAGCAGATTTCTCAGAGCATCCGTTCACGATGTAACAACATCGGGGCTTTAAATTAAATTCAGTCACGTAACCCATTAGAATGCTATTGCAATGCCCTGGTTCACATCTGTTATGCTGTAGGTATCTCATTTAGCAGCTCTGTAAGTGCAGTCTGTCTGCGTTCAGCCTGTTTGGGCTATTGTTAAAGATGAGGGATGAAGTAGAATGTGTGCCATTCAATTAGAGGGAGGTTTTCTTGGTGAGGGACAGTAAGGTTGGTCTTAGGTTTTTGTTTGGTGGGAGATGAAGAGAGAAGATGCTGGGGAGAACCGGTTTGAAAAGGATTGTGAGTGATGTTGTGTGTGCTTTCACACAGACCGAGGGCTCAGTGCGTGAGTGATAGAGAAGTTCAAGATGAGCTCCAATGTGTGCACATTTGACTGTTTAATTAAAATGGGTCCATTTCTTTTTGGTTTTCTTTACTAATCCTTTGGTTAAGTTAAGATTCATACATATAATTCCTTTAATCGAATGCAGTGTACTGTTTGTTATTTTGAGGCACTAATTTGTAACAGGGTAGCAAATTACACAGCATCCACACAAACCTGGTTTGAAGCGGAAGAATCGTCTCAATCTCATGGGTTTGGCAGGACTGGAAAATGTTTTCCTGAGACTTATGCAGCCAAGGAAGCCAGTGGGTTTCACTATGTTTTATGCTGCAATTTCTCAGCTAGGGCATTTTAGGTGATTTTTCAAGCATTAGAAGAGCAAAGTAGAGTTGTTTTATGGAGGGAATGCCAAACTGGCATGGGCAGTTGGTCACAAGTGGTGGACTGAAGAAAACTGGGGGTTCTTAGAAGAGACACTATAGGACTTGGGGATCTGTTGCGTGTAGATCCATGAGAGTGTAAGGGAAATAATAGAAAGTAAGTGTCAAGAATTTTAGAATATTGGCTTTTAAATCTCAGGAACAAAATTCAAGGAGCCCTGATGCAAAGTTTCAATTTAAAACATTGACAATTCTTTTTCTCAGCATTACCTATATACACTGTTTGGCTCCTGAGGATCCCTAGCAGTTTGTTTATTACTCCAGGTGAGATGAATATTTAGTGTGAACTAAATCGAGTGTCAAGAAAAATCTCACTGGATACATTATCTTTTCCTGTTCCCCTGGATACCATGTGAGTCAAGTCTCCCCTTTCCCCTCTCCCCCCTTCTCATTTTGAGACTGTGTACAATGTGTGGGGCAGAATGGTACGATGACCATAAGACAAAGGAGCAGAAGTAGGCCATTCGGCCCATCGACTATGCTGCGCCATTTTATCATGAGCTGATCCATTTTCTCCTATTTAGTCCCACTCCCCTGCCTTCTCACCATAACCTTTGATGCCCTGGCTACTCAGATACCTATCAATCTCTGCCTTAAATACACCCAGTGACTTGGCCTCCACTGCTGCCCGTGGCAACAAATTCCATAGATTCACCACCCTTTGACTAAAAAAATTTCTTCGCATTTCTGTTCTGAATGGGCGCCCTTCAATCCTTAAATTATGCCCTCTCGTACTAGACTCCCCCATCATGGGAAACAACTTTGCCACATCCACTCTGTCCATGCCTTTTAACATTCGAAATGTTTCTATGAGGTCTCCCCTCATTCTTCTAAACTCCAAGGAATACAGTCCAAGAGCGGACAAACGTTCCTCATATGTTAACCCTCTCACTCCCGGAATCATTCAAGTGAACTTCTCTGTACCCTCTCCAACGTCAGCACATCCTTTTTTAAATAAGGAGACCAAAACTGCCCACAGTACTCCAAGTGAGGTCTCACCAGCGCCTTATAAAGCCTCAACATCACATCCCTGCTCCTATACTCTATTCCTCTAGAAATGAATGCCAACATTGCATTGGCCTTCTTCACTACTGACTCAACCTGGAGGTTAACTTTAAGGGTATCCTGTATGAGGACTCCCAAGTCCCGATGCATCTCAGAACTTTGAATTCTTTCCCCATTTAAATAATAGTCTGCCCGTTTATTTTTTCTGCCAAAGTGCATAACCATACACCTTCCAACATTGTACTTCGTTTGCCACTTCTCTGCCCATTCTTCCAATTTATCCAAGTCTCTCTGCAGACTCTCCGTTTCCTCAGCACCACCGGCCCCTCCACCTATATTCGTATCGTCAGCAAACTTAGCCACAAAGCCATCTATTCCATAATCCAAATCGTTGATGTACAATGTAAAAAGAAGCGGCCCCAACACTGATCCCTGCGGAACACCACTGGTAACGGTTAGCCAACCAGAATAGGATCCTTTTATTGCCACTCTCTGTTTCCTGCCAATCAGCCAACGCTCTATCCACGTATGTAACTTTCCCGTAATTCCATGGGCTCTTATCTTGTTAAGTAGCCTCATGTGTGGCACCTTGTCAAAGGCCTTCTGAAAATCCAAATATACAACATCCACTGCATCTCCCTTGTCTAGCCTACTGGTAATTTCCTCAAAAAATTGCAATAGGTTTGTCAGGCAGGATTTTCCTTTAAGGAATCCATGCTGAGTTCTGCCTATCTTGTCATATGCCTCCAGGTACTCTGTAACCTCATCCTTGACAATCAACTCCAACAACTTCCCAACCACCGATGTCAAGCTAACAGGTCTATAATTTCCTTTTTGCTTCCTTGCCCCCTTCTTAAATAGTGGAGTGACATTTGCAATCTTCCAGTCCTCCGGAACCATGCCAGAATCTATCGACTTTTGAAAGATCATCGCTAATGCCTCCGCAATCTCCACAGCTACTTCCTTCAGAACACGAGGGTGCATTCCATCTGGTCCGGGAGATTTATCTACCTTTAGCCTATTCAGCTTCCTGAGTACTTTCTCTGTCGTAATTGTGACTGCGCGCACTTCTCTTCCCTGCCACCCTTGAGTGTCTGGTATACTGCTGTCTTCCTCAGTGAAGACTGATGCAAAATACTTGTTCAGTTCCACTGCCATCTCCTCATCTCCCATTACAATTTCTCCAGCACCATTTTCTATCGGTCCTATATCTACTCTCACCTGTCTTTTACTCTTTATATACTTGAAAAAGCTTCTAGTATCCTCTTCGATATTATTTGCTAGCTTCCTTTCATAGTTAATCTTTTCTCTCTTAGTGACCTGCTTGGTTTCCTTTTGTAAGGTTTTAAAAACTTCCCAATCCTCTCTCTTCCCACTAATTTTTGCTTCCTTGTATGCCCTCTCTTTTGCTTTAACTTTGGCTTTGACTTCTCTTGTCAACCACGGTTGCATCCTTTTTCCACTCGAAAATTTCTTCTTTTTTGGAATATACCTGTCTTGCACATCCCTCATTTCTCGCATAAACTCCAGCCACTGCTGCTCTGCTGTCTTTCCTGACAGTGTCTCTTTCCAGTCAACTTTGGCCAGTTCCTCTCTCGTGCCACTGTAAGTTCCTTTACTCCACTGAAATACTGACACATCAGATTTCGGCTTCTCTTTTTCTAATTTCACAGTGAACTCAATCATGTTATGATCACTGGCTCCTAAGGGTTCCTTCACCTCAATCTCTCCAATCACCTCCGGTTCATTACACAATACCCAATCCAGTACAGCCGATCCCCTAGTGGGCTCAACAACAAGCTGTTCTAAAAAGCCATCTCGCAGACATTCTACAAATTCTCTCTCTTGAGATCCAGTGCTGACCTGATTTTCGCAATCTACTCGCATATTAAAATCCCCCACAATTATCATAACACTGCCCTTCTGACAAGCCTTTTCTATTTCCAGTTGTAATTTGTAGTCCACATCCCTGCAGCTGTTTGGAGGCCTATAAATAACTGCCATCAGGGTCCTTTTACCCCTGCTATTTCTTAGCTCAACCCATAAAGATTCTGCACCTTCCGATCCTATATCACCTCTTTCTAATGATTTAATATCACTTCTTACCAATAAAGCCACGTCTCCCCCTCTGCCTACCTTCCTATCCTTCCGATACACCGTGTATCCTTGGACGTTCAGTTCCCAGAGACATGCATCCTTTAGCCAGGTCTCAGTGATGGCCACAATATCATACCTGCCAATCTGTAGCTGTACAACAAGATCATCCACCTTATTCCTTATGCTGCGTGCATTTAAGTACAACACCTTAAGACCAGTATTTGATACTTCTGCTTTGATTTCACTGCAACTTTATTGCACTGCAACTCATCCCAATGGCTACAAATTTGCCCCATCACCACCTGTCTTTCCTGACATCTTTACTGCTCACTATCTTAGATTTATTTCTGTCTTCCCCTTCCTCCGCTCTATCATTCTGGTTCCCATCCCCCTGCCAAATTAGTTTAAACCCTCCCTAACAGCTCTATTTAACTTTCCCGCCAGGATATTGGTCCCCTTCGGGTTCAGGTGTAACCTGTCCTTTTGAACAGGTCATACTTCCCCCAGAAGAGATCCCAATTATCCAAGAATCTGAAGCCCTGCCCCCTACACCAGTCTCTCAGCCACACATTCATCTGCCTGATCCGACTACTCTTGCCCTCGCTAGCATGTGGCACAGGTAGCAATCCCGAGATTACTACCCTGGAGGTCCTGCTTCTCAGCTTCCTTCCTAACTCCTGGAAATCTCTTTTCAGGACCTCCTCCTTTGTCCTATCTATGTCATTGGTACCAACATGTACCAAGACAACTGGCTGCTCACCCTCCCCTTTTAGAATATTCAGGACCCGATCCGAGACATCCCGTACCCTGGCACCTGGGAGGCAACACACCATGCGGGTATCTCTATCAGGCTCACAGAATCTCCTGTCTGTTCCCCTGACTATGGAATCCCCCATGACTACTGCATTTCTCTTCTCCCTCCTTCTCTCCTGCACAACAGCGCCAGGATCAGTGCCAGAGACCCGGTCACCGTGGGCGTCCCCCGGCAGGTCATCCCCCTCAACAGCATCCAGAACAAGATATTTGTTGCTGAGGGGGACAGCCACAGGGGTGCTCTCCACTATCCGAGCATTTCCCTTCCCTCTCTTGACAGTGACCCAGTGTTCTGTAGCCTAGGGATGACTACTTCCCTGTAGCTCCTGTCTATCACCTCTTCACTTTCCCTGATAAGCAGTAGGTCATCAAGCTGCAGCTCCAGATCCCTAACACGGTCTCTGAGGAGCTGCAACTCGGTGCACCTGGCGCAGATGTGGCCATCAGGGAGGCTGGAGGTCTCCCAGGATTCCCACATCTGACACCCTGAACAAAGCACTAATCCTGCGGGCATGCTATCTAATTCTACAGGAATGAAACAGGAAAAATAAGTGTACTCACCTACTTACCTCGCCAAACAGATGAACTTTTTAAATCGTTAGCTCGTACCGTTAGCTGTGAGAGCCCCGCTGTTCCTGTCTGTCCGGGCCGATTCGCGAAAGGGGTGGGCGGGGGGAAGAAAAGTGGTGGGGGAAGTAACGGTTAGTGTAACACTTCACAGTGGCAGTGTTTCATGGTTCAATTCCCACTGCTGTCTGTAAGGAGTTTGTACATTCCCCCTTTCGCCATGTGGGCTACCTTGGGTGCTCTGTTTTCCTCCCACGTGAATTTCAAATGTGTATGGATATTAAGTTGTTGGCCTCCTATGTTGGTGCCAGGAGCGTGGAGACACTTGTGACCTGCTCCTGCACATCCTCAAACCAAAGGGAGAATGAGGTGGAAGGTATGTAGGAGGAAAATGGAGTAGTACAATGTACAGGTTGTAAGTTGTGGGAATGCTACGTTGGTGCCCGAAGCATGGTAACACTTGCCAGCTGCCCCCAGTTCGTCTCAGATTGTCTTGGTCATTGATGCAAACAATGCATTTTACTGTATGTTTCAAAAGTTTCGAAGTACATGTGATAAATAAAGCTAACCTTAGTCTTCCAAAGTGGAAACAAGTGAAGATTTGAGGTCTGTGAATGGGAGCAGGAAGAAGTAGCAGGCAACAGGGAGGACAGAACACCCAGAGGAAAGAGAATCCTAATGATTGAGGTGCCATTTGTTCAACTGATTATGGTGAAAGTTTTTATTTTCAAGTAAGTTATGAAGAGCTTGCAACTAATGAAAATCTGGTAATCAATTCACGAAAAGGTCATTATGCCCTACACAATTCCATAGTTTATCTGTTGTTGAGTAGATATCAATAAAATGAAGATTATTGAGTACATACTACCAATTTGTCTTTCTTGTGGTATTTTGTTCTGATCATTTGCATGTTCTTCAAAGGAGTGTTATATTTTACAATGATGATATCCAGAAATGCAAGGTTACAGATATCAGGAAAAATTAAAGGCAAAGCTTCTTCTTGCAAGGAAAGTGCAATCTGTAAAGTAGCTGAATTACAATCTCTAAAATGAGAGAAAAAAATCAGGAGGAACCTTTCTGTGTTAGAACCTGCAAAATCAAGAAGCCATCAATATAACAAAAAAGTGCTGGAAACACATAGCAGATCAGGCAGCATCTGCAGAAAGAGTTTCTCATTTTAGTTTTAGTTCCTGCTCCCTTCATTAGAATAGTTCTTATAAATAGTGACCTGAAATGTTAATTCTTTTTCTTTCTCCATGGATGCTGCCTGGTCTGCTGAGTGTTTCCAGAATTTTCTGTATTCAATTCAGATTCCAGCATTTGCAAATGTTTTTATTGCCATCACATTAAATTAATCACTAAATATTCAGAATCAGGTTTAATAGCACTGGCATATGATATAAAATTTGTTCTTTTGGAGCAGGAGTATAGTGTAATACATAAATATCTATAATTCATAATTATATATATATATAATTAAATTTAAAAAGTAGTACAAAAACAAAACAAAAATTAGTGAGTTGGTGTTCATGGGTTGGTTCTTATCCATTCAGAAATCTCATCGCAGAGGGAAAGAAGTGTTCCTGAAACACTAAGTGTGTGTCTTCAGGATCCTCTACATCCTATACAGGTTACAGGTATATAGGATCCTGGTCAGACCCCACTTGGAGCATAGGGTGCATTGGCCTTCATCAACCATGGGACTGAGTTTGAAAACCGAGAGGTAATGTTACAGCTTTATAGGACCCTGGTCAGACCCCACTTTGAGTACCGAGCTTAGTTCTGGTCACCTCACTACAGGAAGCATATGGAAACTATAGAGAGGGTATAAAGGAGATTTACAAGGATGTTGCCTGGATTGGGGAGCACGCCTTATGAGAACACGTTGAGTGAATGGCCTTTTCTCCTTGGAGCGATGGAGGATGAGAGCTGATCTGATAGAGGTGTATAAGATGATGAGAGGCATTGATCGTGTGGATAGTCAGAGGTTTGTTCCCAGGGCTGAAATGGCTAACATGAGAGGGCACAGTTTTAAGGTGCTTGGAAGTAGGTACAGAGGGGATATTGGAGTAAGTTTTTTTATGCAGAGAGTGCTGAATGCATGGAATGGGCTGCCGGAGACGGTGGTGGAAGCGGATACAGTAGGGTCCTTAAGAGTCTCCTGGATAGGTACATGGAGCTTAGAAAAATGAGTAACCCTAGGTAATTTCTAAAGAAAGTACATTTTCGGCACAGCATTGTGGGCTGAAGGGCCTGTACTGTGCTGTAGGTTTTCTATGTTTCTATCCTCCCTGATGGTAGCAATGAGAAGAGGGCATGTCCTGGGTGACATGGGTCCTTAATAATGAGTGCCACCTTTTTGAGGCATTGTCTTTTGAAGATGTCCTCAACGCTGGGGAAACTAGTGCCCATGATGATGCTGACTGAGTTTGCAACTCTCTGTCGCTTTTTCTAATCCTTTGTAGTGACCACTCCATACCAGATGGTGACGTAATCAGTTAGAATTCTCTCTATGTACGTCTGTAGAAATTTACTCATCTTTGGTGACATATCAAATCTCCTCAAACTCCTAATGAAATATTGCCACTGTCATGCCTTCTTTGTAATTGCATCAGTGTGTTGAGCCCAGGATAGATCCTCAGAGATGTTGACACACAGGAACTTGAAACTGCTCACCCTTTCCATTGCTGATTCTTCAATTAGGGCTGGTGTGTGCTCCCCCAACTTTCCCTTGCTGAAGTCCACAATCAATTCCTTGGTCTTTCTGACACTGAGTGCAAGGCTGTCGTTGCAATACAACTTAACCAGTTGATCTGTCTCACTCTTGTACACCTCCTTGTCATCATCTGAGATTCTGCCAGCAACAGTTGTGTCATAGGCAAATTTATAGATGGTGTTTGAGCTATGCCTAGCCACACAGTCATGGCTATAGACAGAGCAGAGCAGTGGGCTGAGCATGTATGCTTGAAGTTTTCCTGTATTGATTGTCACAAGGAGGAAATATTATTTCTGATCCACACGTGGAATATTGTGAGAAGTTTTGCTTCTCTTACCTAAGAAAAGATGTGCTGGTATTGGAGAGGGTCCAGAGGAAGTTCACGAGAAAGAAACTGTTAATGTGTGAGGAGCATTTCATGGCTCTGGTCCTGCACTTGCTGGAGATTAGAAGAATGACGGGGGAAATCTCATTGAAACTTATCAAATAATGAAAGGCCCGGCTAGAGTGAATGTGGTGAAGATGTTTCCTATAGTGTGGGAATGTAAGACCAAAGGACACAGCCTCGGAATATTTTTAAAAAATCCATTTAGAACTGAGCTGAGAAGGGTAGTGAATCTGTGGAATTCATGTCACGGATGTTGTGGAGGCCAAGTCACCGGGTATATTTAAAGTGGAGGTTGATAGGTTCTTGATTAGTCAAGGCATCAAAGGTTGTGGGGAGAAGGCAGAAGAACAGGGTTGAGAGGGATAATAAATCAGTCATAATGAAATGGTGGAGCAGACTTGATGGGTTAAATAGCCTAATTCTGTTCCTATATCTTCTTGTTTAATAGTCTAACTCAGCAGGTAAGACATTGTGTAGGCAGAAGGATAAACAGTCAACATTTTGGGCCAAGGTCCTTGACCAGGAGCTGATGGGTCTCAGGCTGAAGCATCAACTGTTTATTCCTCTCCATTGATGCTGCCTGACCTGCTGAGCTCCTCCAGCTTTCGGCATGTGTTGGAATTACATGCATTTCCTTTTCTGTATTCAATTTATATTTACAGCTTCTTGCTGAGTCCAAATAACAGAAAAGAGCATCATCCTTCCCTTCCCAAGCCTCTCAAGGGGTGAGTAAGTTAATTGAAATATTTAAGAGAAGGTAATATTACACTGGTAAGTACCTGGTGTTCTGTCAGCAGACCTTCTTTAGCTTTTCCTATTAGTGCCTCTGCTCTAAGTCTTTTAATTATTTAAGATACTGAAAATAAAATAGATTAATAATTTAAGCACTCAAGTTCTTCATTTTTGAATATAGTTCTGAGCTGAAGTTTTCACTGTACATTTTATCTTTAATTTTAGCATGTTGACAGATACTTCAGAGCCATGGCAAACAATGAGTATGCATTATTTTATTGCATCTTCATGCAGTAATGCCTTCTGTGTGCCACAGCACACAACACAATAAATGGCTTCTGATCTAATTAACTGCAAAAACAATAGCTGCAGTTGTACATTAATCTGCCACAGCAGTTAATTTTCAAGGACATGATGAACACTTTAAGACTGCTTTGCAAATATACTGTATTTTCTTGTAAAGACATCAAGAGAAAAAATATTATTTTGATAACCTTTTTTTTGTCCTTGTATGAAATTTTGGTTAATAGTCAGACAGTTTAATTATAGTAAAATGGAACTGATCATCAACAAGAATAAAACTTCTATTTTTAAAATATAAAATATTCCAATATGTTTCATAAGAGATGTCTAATGTAAATTTCAAAATGAGGAAATATTAGAATTTGCAAGGAGTAATAGAGTCATAGAGTGTTACAGCACAGAAACAGGCCCTTTGGCCCATCTAGACCCAGTCTTCTGCCTAGTCCCATCTACCTGCATCTGGAGCATAGCCCTTCATACTTCTCTCATCCATGTACCTATCCTACATTCTCTTAAATGTTACAGTGGAACTCTCATCTACCACCTCCACTGGCAGCTCATGTACATGCTTTACCATCAGAGTGAAGATCTTACTCAAATTCCCCTTAAATGAAGGAAAGGCAGATCAGTCGTAATCATAGAGACACTAGAGCTTCCAGGTGCTGGAATCTGGAGGAAGAAACAATCTGCCAGGAGATCTCCACAGATCAAGCAGCATCAAGGAATTGTCAATGTTTTGGGTCAAAATCCCTCTGCAGGGTTTTGACGCGAGATGTTGACAATTCCTTCCACCCCCACAGATGCTGCTCGACCGACTGCTCGATCTCCAGTAGATTGCTTATTGCAGCTGTGATCATGTTGAACAGTGGGACATGAGGGCTTGAATTACCTACTTCTGCTCCTATTTTCCTATGAATTTCTATACCCACTGCAATTCCATCAGGCTTCTCTTCTGTTGAAGGGTCTGTGGTTCCCACATTGGCATCATCAGCTACCTCAGAATCCATATGACAGTAATTCATCCTCAACCCCAAGGGACTGGCCAAGAAGGAGAAGTCACAGTACTTCCTTCCTATCATATATAGTAGATAGAATGCAAAGCATGCAATAATATTTTACTAATTAGAGAACGTTTCTCAGTTTGGCAGTCATCAGACAATGGTGGCAAGGTATCGTGACAGTTAATGTATCATTATTACAGTACAGTGATCAGCAGTCAGGGTTTAATACCCACCACTGTCAGTGAAGATTTTGTGTGTTCTCCCTGTGACCACACAGATTTCCTCCAGGAGCTCTGGTTGTCTCCTACTTTCCAAAGATGTATGGGCCAGTATTAGTAAGTTGTGGGTATGCAACATTGGCACTGGAAATGTCATGGTGCTTGTGGGCTGCCCCAGAACTTATTCAGACCATGTTGGTCATTGGCGCCAATGATCCCTTTCACTGTGTGTTTGATGTACATGTTCTAAAACAATAGTACTTATTAATAGTATTTCATTATTATTTCCTTCCAATTCATGCCGTGAACTTCATATGATTTAAGTAGAGTGAGTAAATAATCCCTGAGCTATGTGAATTTATCTAGCTGGCTGTATCTATGACAGAAATCTGGGGATGTAACTTCTGCAAACATTCATTAACCTGATGAGGGTAACATCAGAAATGAAAAAAACATTGTCTGAACTGTCAGGAATTTACTGCTTCATGGAGCTGCTTGAGGTATTGCATCGCAGTTAGGTTGCTGAGATACAAATGATAGATTTCAGAGATAATTTTCAGTGAGCAAACAGCACAATGTACGAAGGAGGGAGATATAGGATCTGAACTGAGAAATTGAAGCATTCACTTTTGGGCAGGAAAAACAATCAGTGATACAGAAAATACACTCAGTGGCCATTTTACTAGATACACTTGTACATCTTGTTAATGTAAGTATCTAATCAGCCAGTCATGTGGCAGCAACTCAATGCATATAAGTATGCAGACATGGTCAGGAGATTCAGTTGCTGCTCAGACCAAACATCATCATATTTTATGAACAGTCCACAAACCACGAACACCATTTCGTTATTCGTCTTTAGCTCTATTTATTTATTTTTGTTCTTTGTATAGTAATGCTTAGATCTTACACTCTACCGTTCCGTAAGACAACAAATTTCATGACACGTCAGTGATAGTAAACCTGATTCTGATCCTGAATATTCACTCACTCCTTCACTGAATTTATCCCTTAAATATACATGGCACAGCATTGTTGTTGGAGAGTTGAAATGGTGGAGGAGGAGGGATAGGGAAAGGAGGAGTTCTAGCAGAGAGGTAGAGATGGAGAAGGAGAAGGAAGGAGGATGAAACAGTGGCTGGAAGATGATTGGAAGGAGAATTTTCAGTGAGAGTTGTTATCCCCCCAGTGTGTTCAGCGAGCAAGCTTCTTTCCAGCACTTCAGCAACAAACAATATGTTTCCACAGCAATGTCTTCCTTGAAACTTGCCACATGTTTGAGCCACAACTGCGACATTACACACAGCCCGTGGCTAAAAATTTAACGAGGCCAGTGAGCTGGCCCTTTCCTGGATAGATATGGAGATAATTGTCATCCACTGCTGCATATGGCAGGTCACTGACACTCTGCAAACAAACAACCATATTATATTCCCTGTTGTCAGAGAGCAGGAGGCAGAGTATGCATGTAGCCTAATGACATTTCCAGTCCTTCATATAGTACCAGTTCTGTTGATAGCACAAATTAAGTTGTTCTGCTCTTGTAAATTTTGCCACGTACCGGAACAGAAGGGTTTCCAGTCCCTGAGTGTATCTCTGATGTGTGATCAAAGGCAAAACAACATGTAGACCAGCACCTGATAATCTGCCAGTAGTGATCTCTTCATTCTTCACAGATACACGGCGACAGATGAAAGTAAGCCAGTACAGCAAGGCTGGCAGCTGAATATCATGACACTAATGTGCACCTGGACAACATGAGACATTGCCTCAAGATTCAGGGGAGAAGATTTAGGACAGAGATGAGGAGAAACTGTTTTTCCCAGAGAGTGGTGAATCTGTGGAATTCTCTGCCCAGGGAAGCAGTTGAGGCTTCTTAAAATATATTTAAGATACAGTTAGATAGATTTTTACATAGTAGGGGAATTAAGGGTTATGGAGAAAAGGTAGGTAGATGGAGCAGAGTTTACAGACAGATCAGCCATGATTTTATTGAATGGCGGGGCAGGTTTGATGGGCCGGATGGCCTATTCCTGCTCCTATTTCTTATGTTCTTATATTTACATAGCTACAGAGAAAGTCAGTGCAGGGAGGCAATATGGTGCAAGATCCATAACAAAGTAGACTACGAGGTCGAGATCCATCCTAACATACAAGCGAGCCATGCAATAGTCCTATAATAATAGGTTAGATGATGTCTTTGAGCCTGGTGATATGTGCATTCAGACTATTGTATTTTCCGTCTGATGAAAGAGGGGAGAAGAGAGAAAGACAGGGGTGGCTGCTTTACTGAATCAGTGAGAAGTACAGATATAGTCTGTGGAGGTGAAACTGAATTTTACAATGTGCTGAGTTGTGTCCTCAACTCTCTGGTGTTGATTGTGGTCACCCGTAGAGCAGTTGTCATACCAAGCCATGATGCATCTGGATAGAATGCTTTCTATGAGGCATTAATAAAAGTTAGTTAGGGTTGATGGGGACATGCCAAATTTCCTTTGCCTCCTGAGGAAATAGAAGCCTTAGTGAACTTTCTTGGTAGCAGTGTCTACGTAGTAGAAACCTGAGAATTTTTTTTTGGTATTCACTCCCCAGAGCATGAAGCTCTTGACTCTCTGAACCTCAACAATGTTATGCAGGAGCATGTGCACTGTACTCTTCTAGAAGTCAATGTTCAGCTCTATAGTCTTGCTGACATTGAGGAAAATGTTGTTGTCGTGACACCACATTAATAAGCTCACTATCTCCTTCTGTACTCCGACTCATTGTTATCTGAGAAACAGCCCACTGTGGTGATAATATGGATAGAGTGAAAGCAGTGATATTATGTGAGTTGTTTCAGGATTGAGCTTTGCCCTGTTGAAAAAAATGCTTCAGCTGCCTGCAATGGACCTCAGCAAAGGACATCAAGTGCTACTGGAGGGCCACCATCTCGGTGAAATATTTCTTTTGGTCTTCCTGAAACTTGATGGTCTTCTAGCACAACAACATAACATAACGGAATGGTGCTGACTGGCACTGAAAGTTCAGTGCAGCCAATGCAAAGTGGTGTGGAGAAGCATGACACTCTAGCATACTCCATTTACTGGGCACTCAGAGGAGTAATATCTTAAATAAGAGAAGGGTATGTCACTCCAGGGGTTCAAGTGATTGGCAATAGTGCTATCTTTATACAAAGAAAAATGTGCTAATACTGTTATGCATAGTACCAACAACACTGAATGTACAGATTGAATGTAACTAAGGAGGTACAGAACCTTGTGTTGTGTCAGTGGATTGCAGCACTGGGAAGAGTGGGGTTATGCACTTTGGTAGGAACGATAAAGATGTAGACAATTTTCTAAATAGAGAAAGAATTCAGGAATCAGAGGTGCTAAAGCACTTGTAAGTCTGAGTTCAGCATTTCCTTAAGATTAATGAAACAGAATTGAATTGACTTTATTATTTACACCTTTCACATACATGAGGAGTAAAAATCTTTACATTACATCTCCATCTAAATGGGCGATGTGCAATCTATAGTAATTTGTAATAAATAGTATATACAACAGAACAGTCAATATAACATTGAAATACAATTGTATACTATCAGCTGCTTGAGCAAGAAATATGAAGGAAATTGCAGAAATTAGCAGAATACTGTAAAGTTGGAACGGAGCGCACAACAAGGACTTGCAGATTCGGTCGGACTTGCAGTAAGGAAGGGAAATGCAGTGTTGTCATTCATTTTGAGTGGATTAGATTATGAAAATAAATATGTATTGCTGAGGCATTGATGAGCTGGCATTTGGAATATTGAATCCTATATCTAAGGAATGATATGCTTATCCTGCAGAGGGTCCAGAGGAGGTTCACAAGAATAATCCTGGAATGAAAGGCTTAATATATGAGACATTTTAATGAATGAGACATGTTTGATGGCTCTGGGGCTGCACTCAAGATTCAAGATTGTTTATTCTCATTCTTCAGTACACAAGTGGAAAGGAGAAAAATAATTGTTCCTCCAGATCTGATGCAGCATAAAATGAACAGAATAAACATAAAAACTCAGTAAATATAAATATAAAAACAATCCTATAAAACACAATGTACAAATAACTGTTTGAGCTGTATAGTCATTAAAGTAGCTTATTTACATAGACTAATTGTATGTACATAAAGTGACACTAGGCGCAGAAATACCTCTACATAAGATGACTCTGACAGGAAATGATAAAGTCATTCTTGACAAGAGGAGCTCTTCTAGGTACTAGCAGGGCACAACAAAACACATTAAGACAGTGAATGTATCGGTGTGGGTATGAGGTGTGGAATGTAAGCATAAAGTGGCAGTGCATGGGACGATGAAGGGTGCTGAGGGGCTGTGGAGAGGAGTGGGCAATGAAAATGAAATTTAGAAGGATGTGGGGGAATCTCATTGAAATCTATGGGATGCTGAAAGGTCTGAAAAGAGTGGATGTTGAGATAATGTTTCTATAGTGGGAGAGTCTGGGATCCGAGGGCACAGCCTTGGATATGCCTTTAGAAATGAGGTAAGGAGGAACTTCTTCAGCCAAAATGTAGTGAATTAGTAGGATTCATTGCCAAGAGGGTTGTGGAAGCCATGTTATTGGATATGCTTAATGCAGAGAAAAAAATATATAAACACCATATACCATTGTGTGTGTGTGTGTGTGTGTGTGTGTACTGTAGATCGATCAATATTATAGAGTTTATTTTTGGAATCAAAACAAAATGTCAGCTGTCTCAGCTGCCCTGAAGAAGACCTGCAGTACATGGCTGAATAGGTGTCAATTCCCAATAGTGTGCAGCGGGCTGCAGGTCTTCATCAGGCTCATTTCTGCTCTCCAGTTGAAGAATGGGAGGAAAAGAAAAATGAGGCGAAGGCTAAAGCAAAGGAGTAGAGGAGGCTTGATGGCAGGATAAGGGCTGGCCATAAGTGGGAGGGATAAACAGAAGGGATTCTCTTCCAGCCAACTCACACACATACTCTGGTACACCCACTCTATTACTGCAACTATGTAGTCAGCCAATCACATGGCAGCAGCTCAATGCATAATAGCATGCATTGCTGCTGCGGCCCTTACATGTGATGTCAATCACTTATTTTTCAGGCCAGAACACAACATTCCATTAAATTATGCCAGTTGTGGCTGTCGCTCCTTGTTTACTCAGCCAGGCTTGCTCAGGCCAACATACCACCCTGCAAACTAATAACATTATCATTAGTTGTCAACACAATTGTTCCCGGGTTGTTTCAGCTTCACTTAAAAACTACTACTTTTAAGCATAGAGCTTTAGAGTCATACAGCTGGGAAACAGGTCCTTTGGTCCAAAGAGTCTGTGCTGATAATCAAACAAGCACTGAAGTTAATCATATTTTATTCTTCCCACATTCCTATAAACACCTCCCCTCCCAGTTTCTACGACATGTTGACCGACTAGAGACAATTTACACTCAGTGGCCACTTCTGTACTCCTGAGTCTAATATAGTGGCCATTAGTTACACGTTTAAAATTCAAAGTAAAATTGCATGTCACCAAGTCACATCAATGTTCGACTTGTGCATTCAGAGTTGCTCTTCTGCACATCACTGTTGTAACATGTGGTTATTTTAGTTATTGTCAACTTTCTGTTAGCTTGAACCAGTCTGGCCAATCTCTTCTGACCATTCTCATTAACCAGGTGTTTTCATCCACAGGAGACTGCTGCTCCTTGGATGTTTTTTTCTGTTTCTTGCACTGTCTTTGTGGACTGCAGACATTGTCGTGTGTGACAATACCAGGAAATCAGCGGTTTCTGAGATACTCAAACCACACCATCTGGTATCAACAATCATTCCACGGTCAAAGTCACTTAGATCACGTTTCTTCCCCATTCTCATATTTGGTCTAAGCAACAACTGAACATCTTGACCATGTCTGCATGCCTTTGTACATTGAGTTGTTGCCACATGATGAGCTGATTGGATGTTTGCATTAATGAGCAGGTGTACCAATGTACCTAATAAACTGGCCACTGGGTGTACAGTGACTAATTAACCTACACACCTTAGCTTAAAGGAGAAGTAGTCAGCATAATGGATTACGTAAATCTCAAGAAAATCATGTTCATTTCCTGGCCCATTTACAGAGGGGATTGCTTTGAATCCAGAATGTTTAGAAATAATGGAAAGGCAAGAATAATTTAGTATTACTGTAAGACTTGACTCTGCCTAGTGGCATGATCTTGGGGGTGGCGCCCCTTACCCGGCCAAACTTTAGCACTCTTGTTTGGATGGATGCTGCGTGTTGTGTCCCCTGTATAACATCAGTACCCCGAAATAACATTCAGTCCACAATGTACGGTTAAATAATTAAGATTTTATATTTAAGTCTGGGGTTAGTAGAGAAACAGAAGAAAAAGAAAAGAAATAAAAGGCCGCAATAATCTCATAAACATATCCAGTGCACAAATGTTGGAGCTTATGTATTTCCTTTTGCTGATCCTCCTTCACTCGTCATTGACCCCCCCCCCCCCCCGGGCTCCCGCCCCGAGCCCAGGCCCAGCAGGTCCGGCAACCATCTCCTCAAGCCACGGCTTCTCTCTTCATCCTCTTCGTGCCTTCCCCCCACCAAGCCCACACAAACTAATAGCTTTCACACGGACAGAAAGAATAACATCTATCCCAATTGGTGAGCAAATGAATATAAGTCTCGTTATCACTAATTATAACCCAAACATGCTGCTGCAGAGAACATTACCTCATCAGTTAACATTACAGAGAAGCCATTTTATTATAACACTACAGAGAAGCCGATTTATTAGCCTTAGCAAGTAACATGAAAGAAGAAACCCCTTATATTACATTAATCTAAATGTTTTCTCCTTCTGATGAAAGGTCATCAATTTGAAGTATTTGTTTCCTCTCTCTTCAAACCTGCTGAGTGTTTCCAGCATTTTTGTTTTTATTTCCAATGTCTGAAGGTTTTTTGATTTAATGAGAATAAATTTGCTTCTGCACTTGTCTTTATTCATTTTTTGCCCATCACAGATTGCCCTTGAGAACATGGTGGTGAATTGTTTTGTTAATCTACTGTAGATTTTCTGGTGCGAGTTCTCTCATAACGAAGAAGCCTTGCGATTCAACCCAAGTGAAGCCCAAATGAGTGGTGCCATATTTCCAAGTTAGAAGGTGTTGATTTGGACAGAACCTGCAGAGTGAAGGGGAATCTACTGCCTTTTAATTTTTGTTAGTAGAATTTGCAGGATACTGTCAGGATACCTCCTCTCTCTCCTCTACTGCCATGAAGCTTGGCAGAGCAACACCTTTTATTCCATCTGGGTAGTTTCCAACCTGTTAGCATGAACAAAGAATTCTCTACTCATAACCACTCGCTTCTGTTCCTCCTCACTCTTTGTGTCCATTCTGGTGGTTTTCTCATTCCTTCTCTTTTCTTCCTTCCTTTTATTCCATGGTACCATCCACTCCCATCAGATCCCTTCTTCTTCAGTCCTTCATCGCTTCCACCTATCACATCCCAGCCTCTCACATCATCCACCCCCTTCCCACCCACCCATCATCTACTCCCCCTTCTCCCACCTTATTATTCTGGCTTCTGCCCCTTTCCTTTCAAGTCATGATGAAATTTCTACCATTTATTTCTTTCAATAGGTGCTGCCTGACCTGCTGAGTTCCTCCATTTTGTGTGTGCTGCTCAAGATGTGGCGCTATAATAGCATAGTGACCAACGTAACAGTGACCGCATTCATTTTTGCCACTGTCTGTAAGAAGTTTGTATGTTCTCCCTGTGACTAATGGGTTCCCTCAAAGTGTTCTTGTTTCCTCCTGCATTCCAAAGATTAATGTATTAATTGGTCACATGGATAGAATTCAACCGTGGACCGCAAGAGGCTCTGTCTCCAACACGCGTCCACACTAGACCAGATAAATCCATAACCGAAGCCTTTTCTCTTCATTTTGACCCTCCGTCCACACTGAAACGGCATTTTCCTCGCCCGAAAACAGAGTTTTCTAAAACACTCTCTAGGGTGTTTAAATCTGAAAACACTGGTTGGGCATTGTAGTATGTACGGGGTAACCGGCTAATTTTAAAAGCGCTGTCATGGTGTGCCGGAACAAATGGTGGCGGCAGTGCGGCATTTCATTGTTCTTTTGAACGCAATCTCCAACACCAGAACAATATCTGACAATAGATGTGTAACAGCCAATGTAACATTGTATGGAAATACAAGATAACACTGATGCAGACATGTTTTATACATTTATTAATGTATTGCTTATGCAAACATTCAATAGATACAATTGTCACTTTTGCCCAGTAACTCATTTTATTGCCCATGTTAAATACAGCAAATAATACAGAAAGACATGGCCAAAGTAAAGGCAAACAAATGAGGTAACAGCAAACACGAGGAAATCTGCAGTCGCTGGAATTTCAAGCAACACACATAAAAGTGTCTGTCCTGACGAAGGGTCTCGGCCCGAAACGTCAACTGTACCTCTTTCTAGAGATGCTGCCTGGCCTGCTGCGTTCACCAGCAACTTTTATGTGTGTTGCAAGTAGCAGCAAATTTCACTTTTGCCCAGTAACAAGCCTTAATGCATTCAGTTGTAGCTGTTGTCCCTTTCATCGGTGAAGAGACTATGGCTGTAGGAAATGTTTCTGGACAAATATGCACCTAGTCTTTCACTTGACAATTTCCTTTTAGTCTTTCTAGTCTGTAACTGGACAAACGCGCACTAAGTGTATCGTTTTCTCTTCACTTGTTTTCTGTGTGTCCTGCGCATGCCCAGTAGGAGGAGATTCGCCCAAATACCCGTTTTAATGTGGACAGAGGTATTTTCAAAAACGCCTGGTGTGGACGCCTATCATTTTTACGTGAAACTGGCGTTTTCAAAATTATCCAGTCTAGTGTGAACGTAGCCTAAATTTTTAAAAAAATGTGTTCCCAGTATCTGCAGAATGTATTGAGTATTGTCAGTGTAGTTTGGCTAATTAACTGAAAATCATTTT
Organism: Mobula birostris; assembly: GCF_030028105.1. Classification (NCBI taxonomy): domain Eukaryota; kingdom Metazoa; phylum Chordata; class Chondrichthyes; order Myliobatiformes; family Myliobatidae; genus Mobula; species Mobula birostris. The sequence continues at coordinate 160,584,698 of NC_092371.1, forward strand.
TGTAACTGGTGCACATAGCAACCACGATGTGCTAATTTGTAGGGAATTAATGTTTTAGTTGGTGGGCATAGTACCAAACGAGAGGACTGCTTTGTCCTTTATGGTTTCAAGCTTCATGAATGTTGTTGGAAGTGTTATTTATGCCACATTTGTAGTTGTGAGACCTTTGTCAAAGTCTTGGCAGGAAAGAGATTGTTTTCTTTGAAGTACAATAGGTGCAAATTGCACTTTTCTGAAAAATTGTATTTGAGTTTCCACGCAACCTCACATACATGTCGCTGAATGCTAAATCTTCCATGGACCAGAGTAAATGGGCAGCATTTTAAAATGTCTATCACAAATAAAAAATCATTATTGACAGTGTCAATCCACCAATTTTGAAAACATTTTTAAAAAATGACTGAAGTGACTATGCGGGACAATTCACAGTCGGGTGTAGTCATTTTTTGTATTTATTTTAGTTACATTCAGCACCTTCTAAAATCACCAGTTAAGTCTTCCAGGCAAAATATCTATCTTAACCCTTGGAGCTTCCTCAACAAGTTCTACAACGGCAGGATAAGCTCTATCCCGCTGTGCTCAGGCTATTGAATAGATCTCTGCTGCAATAATGACAAATTCTTGATCTCCTCATCATGGCCACACACTTTGTTTACCAGCACTGTGCTTTCTCTGTAGCTGTGATACTGTATTTTATTTTCAAGGTCAATCTAACTTTATTACCAAAGGACGTATAGTATACGTCACCACATTCTACCTTGAGATTCATTTCCTGCCGGCATTTGAGGGAAAATTCAGAAATATAATATGAAAGACTGTACATAAATAAGGACTGACAAACATCAAATATGCAAAAGATGTAACGATTCAATATATATTCCTTATAACAAAAATAACACTGAGTTAGGCTGAGCACAACAGCAGTTCTGCGGACTCAAAATGAGGATGCTCTTCCCCAATGGCAGCAGCAATAAGACTGCATGGTGGCTGTCCTTGACGATACTGTAGATGCTCCTTTCTTGTGGCAGCACTCCTTGTAAACGCACTCAATATTGGAGAGGGATTTGCCTATGATGGACTGTGCTATATCCATTACGTTCTGTTTTACTGCCTCTGTGTACTTATATATGGCATAGATAGCGTGCAAACAAATTCCTTCTAGGCATGACAATCCAATCCAAGGGTAAAACCAATAGAAATTCTCAGTTGCAGTTAATTCATCCCAGGAGTGTTATCTGTTCAGTCATAGAATTTAAATTCCAGCAATGTGTTTTGTACTAGAGTGAAGGAGTTACAATGAATGCAATTTCTTCTTGAAACTCCCCAATCTTTTACACATTTTACTGATGAATTTCAGTCCAGTTGCACACACAAAGCCTACACAACTGAGGGCAAACTCAGTCCTCTTGTAGACAGCAGCCAGACTGAATCAATTCAACACAAAACTATCCAGAACTAGTACAGTGAATGGCTAGTGGTGGTCTATAATGCCAGGGAGGGCTGTCATCTTTCTACAACTCATGGTTCAGTTCATTACAGAAGGATCCACAGAGCATGGACTCTTCTCCAGTGGGCAGTCACCATTCTGTAGTGATTGAATATCATATAATTGAATGCAGTCGATGCACATTGACTGCTCAGGGAGTTTACTGTTGAGTCCATCACTGCTGGCTACAGTTGTACAGTATCATCAGCTCCTTTATCTGGATGTTCTTTTCATAATTGAAGGAGATTTCAATCATGTTATTTATTGTGGTTTATACTGTTCTTTTTTTTATTGTGTTCTTTATGCTTTATTGTGTTTTTTTTTAATGCAGCATCAGGGCCAGAGTAACAATCATTTCATTCTCCTTTACACTTGTGTACTGAAGAATGACAATAAACAACATTAAATCTTGAATCTTGTACTTCTTTGCCTGATAATCAAAGCCTGAAAGTCAGAGCTCAGAAGCCAGCACATCAAAATCAGAGTCAAAGTAAAGTTTATTATCGAAGTATGTATATGTTACCATATACTACCTTGAGATACATTTTCTTGCAGACAGTTACGGAAAATAAAGAAATACAATAGAATTTATGAAAGACACTACATAAACAAAAACTGACAAACAACCAATGTGCAAAAGAAGGTAAGTTGGGCAAATAAAAATACTAACAGTGAGAGTGTAGGTTATAGAGTCCTTTAAAGTGAGTCTGCAGATTGCAGAATCAGTTCGAGTTCTGCTGAAGGACATTATCCATGCTGGTTCAGGAACGTTGCAGGTCCTGAACGTGGTGGTGTTGGGCCTAACGCTTCTGCATCTCTTCTCCGATGGTAGTGATGGAAACAGAGCTTTTCATCTTCTGTGCCAGCTCTAAATCCAGTGGCAGAGTACTGACATACCTGGCTGAAAGGCCATATCTACTAATTCCGGCCCATCAGCTTTATACCAGGGCTTGTGGCTGTAAGTTGCACAATTCCAATCATTTCATTGTGGTTCCCAAATTGTAAAAAATTAAGCACATTTCAGTGTTCATTTTTTATTAGTTTTGTTAATTTCTATCGTTAAATGTTAAACACTCTTTGAATAGTTCTGATTAGGGAAGGATTTTAGGATGATCTGGCATCGGGCCTCAAGCTCTACAGTCTGAGGTCTCATTATTGCTTGTGGAATAGTCAGCTTCAAGGGATGTCTCTCAGGCATTCAGTTTCAGCTCATCTGGCCCTTCACGTCAAAACACCTTCATTAAGGAAGGCAGACACATCAAGTGGTGAGTTCAGGCAACAAGTTGGATCATGATGAACTGACTGGTGCTTTTTCACACAAAGTCTTTAGGTATTGAGGAAAAGGAGACAAAAACCAAAGTCGTCTCAGAAGATGACAATCTCAAAACCTCACAATCTCATAACCTCTCCCTTTCACCGGACTACTTGCCTGCCTCTTTATCCTTCCAAGTTAGGATTTTACTGAATTGAAAATTGTCTTAAAATGTATTCTGAGGCTGCATCATCTTTCCTTTGCTCATTCTGATATTCCACACAAGTTCTTAAGGTTGTCACGTTATTCGAAGAATGCATAGATCCTGTTGGCTCACTTAGCAACCTTTTCTCATTCTTAAGCATATACAAACATAAAATCTAAAATATGGGAAAAAATTCAATTGAGTGTCTGATTATGACGCATTACCAGATACAATCATAAATACAACACTTTAACATTTCCCTCATTCTGCATTCATAATCTTGATAGGCAGAATTACAAGGAATTCTGTAAACATTGATATAATGATCATGCTGATCAATATTTCATTATTTTTAATTTAGCGGGGTAAAGTGTCTGTCATAATTCGGCTGAAGAATGGGAGCTAAGATAATAGAAGTTAGCGGAAAAGGAGGAACCTGTTAAAATGTATGTCTCTAATGTCAGGGCACCTCGTGTTGGCTGATGATAAAAGTAAAACTCTTTTCATATAAATCCCATGACAAGGCCATATTTCAACTCTTCACTGACATTTTGCCTGTGATTCCTTTTGCCTCCTCAATAATGTATCGCTGTCCAAATATAAATTTGAGAAAATGAGTCTGACACAGTGAAAAAACAGGCAGTAAATGAGATTTATATTCAAGGGAGGGGAAAATAAAATATATATTTAGCCAAGGAATGTGATTAAGGTAAATAGAAATTGCCTTTTGGGATCCAAGAATATTCAAACGATTCTTCTAATAATTAATTGCAGCTATACAAATAAAGAATTCTCACTTTGATTTATAACTAATACACAGCCTCAATTATCCAGAGGTGAAATATGATATGTTAGATTTTAGACATCAGAAATTGAATATTTAGGTCATAAAATTAATATTAGAGATTGTTATTTAAATCATTCCCTTGGGTATTCGGTCCCTTAGAATACAATATTTCAAATTTCAATAACAGTTAACGTTAAAGAAATTCTCTTAATAGATCATAAGATTTTGTGGAGAAAGCAAATTTATTTGAAAAGTATCAATACTTAAAGCTCCTTGCTTTTCTAGAAGTCAGCCAGACGATTTTCATCCCTCACATATCACACACATCATGCAAATCTAAGAGAGAGTTGCATTGTTTCAGGTCCCGTTGTTTCCAATGAGGCATAGACCGAAGCCCAGTCTGCTCTCTCAGGTGAGTAAGGAAGCTTCCCTCAGTGGCCCAGTTTGAAACATAACATCAAACGATGTTCCTTACAGTCAGATTATACGATAGACACTGGTGTTTGGAGTTTGGTTTGCGCAAAATGGCTGCTGCATTATTGTAGTCACTCCACATGAAACTTTTCAGCTGCTGAGAAATGCATTCAGTGACCGCCTAACTGGTGGGAACGCTCTGTTCCTTAAGGTCATGACTGTCTGCTCAGAATGAATTAACAGCTGAGGACTGGAGACACAGACTTGCTCGTGGGTGAAGAGCCTCTTCAAGACTTCTCTGACAAACAATCTATTTGGAAGCTCAGGTATTTCAAGTTCCTCATCACTGAGATAAGTGATGTTCTTAGCCAACCTGACGTTCATGGAGACCAAGGTTAATTCACTCTCCCCTTCCATGTTGCAGGAATTCTCCAGGCAACCAATGTGCTCCTCACTGCTGTATCAGCAAGGTGCCCCATTCACAAATAGACTCACGGTGTCAAGAGGCAGTGCAGCACAGAAACGTGGCCTTCGGCCCATTTAGTCTATGCAGACCTGGTTTCCTGCCTAGTCCTACCCATCAACACCTGGAACATAACTCTCCATACCTCTCTCATCCTTGGCCCCATCCAATTTTCTCCTAAATGTCATCTACCACTCCTTTTGCAGCTTGTTCCTAGAGATCTACAATTCCTTGAAAGTGGCAGCATAAGTAGATAAGGTGGCAAGAAGAGCTTTTGGCACATTGGCCTTTATAAAACAAAGTATTGAATACAGGAGTTTTTATGTTTTATTGGTTGTATAACATGTAGGTGATGTTTAATTTGGAGTATTGTGTGCTGTTGTGGTCAGCTTCCCACAGGAAAAATATCCATAAGATTGAAAGAGTGCTGAGAAAATTTGACAAGGATGTTGCAATCACTTGAGACCCTGAGTTATAGAGAAATGTTGAGTATGTTATGACTTTATTCCCTAAAGCGTAGGAGAATGAGGGGAGATTTGATAGAGGTATACAAAATTATTAGTGCATAGATAGGATAAATGCAAGCAGGGTTTTTTTCTGCTGAGGTTGGGTGAAACTAGACCTTGAGGCCATATGTTAAGAGTCAAAGGTGAAATGTTTAACAGGAACATGAGGGGGAAGTTCTTTACTCAGAGGGTATTGACAGGGTGGAGTGAGCTGCTAACAGAAGTGGTGGATGTGGTTTTGATTTCAACAAATAACAGAAATTTGGGTAGGTACATGGATGGAAGTGGTATGGAGGGTAATGGTCTGAGTGCAGGTTGATGAAATTAGGCAGATTACTAGAAGGTCCTGCTTCTGTGGTGTGGTACTCTATGATGTATGACATACTCACATCTCCCTCTGAATAAAGAGGCTCCCTGTCAAATTCCCCTTAGATATTTCACCTTTCCCATAACCTCTGCCCTTTAGTTCTAGTCTCAGTTTAGCTGTGGAGAAAATCCTGTATGCATTCACCCTATCTAAACCCCTCATAATCTGGTATACCTCAAAAAGATTTTGGGCCTCATATCTAAGAAACGACATGCTGGCATTAGAAAGGATCCAGAAGAGGTTTACAAGGTTGTACCTTGGAATGAAAGGACTAACATATGAGGAATGCTTGACAGCTCTGGGCCTGTACTCACTGGAGTTTAAAAGAATAAGGGATAATCTCATTAAAAACTACTGAATGCTGAATTGCCTAGATAGAGTGGATGTGGAAAGGAAGTTTCCTATAGAGAGTGGGTCTAGGACAAGTGGGTGCAGCCTCAGAATAGAAGGACATCCCTTTAAGACAGAGATGTTGCAGAAGTTCTTCAGCCAGAAGGTGGTGAATATGTAGAATTAATTGGCACAGACACTGTGGAGGCCCATTCACTGGGTATATTTAAGCGAAATGTTGATATGCTCCTGATTAGTAAGGGTGTCAAAGATAATGGGAAGAAGCCAGGAGGGTGGGGTGAAGAGGGAAAATAAGTCAGCCATGTTTGAATGTTGGAGCAGACGCGACCAAATGGCCTAATTCTGCTCCTATGTCTTATGGTCTTATCTGCCTTCATTCTCAAGCACAACAAGGAATAAAGTCCTTACCTATTCAGCCTATCCCTCGGAGTTCATATACATGTAGGAGGAGGGGTAGAGAGCAGAATATATTGGCATTACTGAATTTCTATGAATGCCAGCTGCCATTGACATGTTCCCACAAGGGCTTGCTTCTTTAATCTGGCCTTCTTTCACTCCTCCTCAACATTCAGCTTGTTTGTGATCATCAAAATATCCTCATGATTCCAGGAAATGGCATGAGACATTCATCCTCAGAGGCTGCCAGGCATTCTCTGCAGCCATGGAACTGGATCTTGGGACACAAGAATTACCCTCCACTTCCCTGGATTCTGATGTGAGCTATCCTATCACAGCTGCTGAACTTCAGACAACCAATACCTCACCAGGAACAGAACATTTTTCTCATTTATTCTTTACTTGGAGAGCAAGCATGATTGAAAAGCCCTGTCTGCCTATCCTTAATTGTTCCTGAGAAGGTCTTCCCTAGGTGTTCTCATGGTGCTTTTGATGGTAAGAGAACTCCAGGATCAGACCCAGCCATGAAGATCTATCATATATTTCTAAATTAGGAATCAGAGTCAGAGTCAGGTTTATTATCACTGACATATGTTGTGAGATTTGTTATTCTATGACAGCAGTACAGTGCAAGACCGAAGGAAAGGTAAGTTGCAATAAAAGGCATCCGTTAGTCTTGCGAGACCATGGATCTGCGCCTGGAAAGTCTTCACTCTCCAGGGCGCAGGCCTGGGCAAGGTTGTATGAAGACCAGCAGTTGCCCATGCTGCAAGTCTCCCCTCTCCACGACACCAATGTTGTCCAAGGGAAGGGCATTAGGACCCATACAGCTTGGCACCAGTGTTGTCGCAGAGCAATGTGTGATTAAGTGCCTTGCTCAAGGACACAACACGTTCCCTCGGCTGGGGCTCGAACTCATGACCTTCAGTTTGCTAGGCCAATGCCTTAACCACTTGGCCACGTGCTAAGCTGCAATAAATAAATAAATAAATAAACCATGGCGAATAGAAGCATACTATAAGCCTACTGACTCTCACAGCTATCTGGACTATTTCTTCTTCTCACCCTGTCTCTTGCAAAAACGCCATCCCCTTCTCACAATTCCTCCGTTTCTGCCGCATCTGCTCTCAGGATGAGGCTTTTCATTCTAGGACGAGGGAGATGTCTTCCTTTTTTAAAGAAAGGGGCTTCCCTCCCTCCACTATCAACTCTGCTCTTAAACGCATCTCCCCATTTCACGTACATCTGCTCTCACTCCATCCTCCCGCCACCCCACTAGGAATAGGGTTCCCCTGGTCCTCACCTACCACCCCACCAGCCTCCGGGTCCAACATATTATTCTCCGTAACTTCCGCCACCTCCAACGGGATCCCACCACTAAGCACATCTTTCCCTCCCCCCTCTCTCTACATTCCGCAGGGATCGCTCCCTACACAACTCCGTTGTCCATTCATCCCCCCCATCCCTCCCCACTGATCTCACCTCCTGGCACTTATCCGTGTAAGCGGAACAAGTGCTACACATGCCCTTACACTTCCTCCCTTACCACCATTCAGGGCCCCAAACAGTCCTTCCAGGTGAGGCAACACTTCACCTGTGAGTCGACTGGGGTGATATACTGCGTCCGGTGCTCCCGATGTGGCCTTTTATATATTGGCGAGACCTGACGCAGACTGGGAGACCGCTTTGCTGAACATCTACGCTCTGTTCGCCAGAGAAAGCAGGATCTCCCAGTGGCCACACATTTTAATTCCATATCCCATTCCCATTCTGACATGTCTATCCACGGCCTCCTCTACTGTAAAGATGAAGCCACACTCAGGTTGGAGGAACAACACCTTATACTCCGTTTGGGTAGCCTCCAACCTGATGGCATGAACATCGACTTCTCTAACTTCCGCTAGGCCCCACCTCCCCCTCGTACCCCATCTGTTACTTATTTTTATGCACACATTCTTTCTCTCACTCTCCTTTTTCTCCCTCTGTCCCTCTGAATATACCTCTTGCCCATCCTCTGGGTCCCCCCCCCCTTGTCTTTCTTCCCGGACCTCCTGTCCCATGATCCTCCCGTATCCCTTTTGCCAATCACCTGTCCAGCTCTTGGCTCCATCCCTCCCCCTCCTGTCTTCTCCTATCATTTTGGATCTCCCCCTCCCCCTCCAACTTTCAAATCCCTTACTCACTCTTCCTTCAGTTAGTCCTGACAAAGGGTCTCGGCCTGAAACGTCGACTGCACCTCTTCCTAGAGATGCTGCCTGGCCTGCTGCGTTCACCAGCAACTTTGATGTGTGTTGTGCGAATAGAAGCAACAAGGCAGTGCTCATGGATCTTTCAGAAATCTGATGGCAGAAGGGAAGAAACTATACCTAAAATGCTGAATGTTGGTTTTCAGCCTCCTGTAACTCCTCCCTGACGTTAGTGATGAGAAGATAGCACATCCTGCACGGTGAGGGCTTTTAGTGATGGATATCACCCTCCTGAGGCACTGCCCCTGAAGATGAGCTCAGTGGAGGGGATGGTTGTGCCCATGATGGAGCTTCTTTTGGTCCTGTGAGTTGGAGCCTCCACATAAGGCACTGATACAAACAGCCAGAATGCTCTCCACTACACATCTGTGGAATGTTGCTACAGTATTTGATGACATACTAAATTTTCTCAGACTCCTAATGAAGTAGAGCTGTTTGTGTGGATGACGTTTGATTTGGAGGAGAACCCATAAAAAGTTTCATAAATGCAAAGTGAATTGAAATATTCCTCTATACATGATATTACATCTCAATCCCAATAAATAGTTATGAATTATTTTAAAATTCAGTCGGTTTAACTGATTATAATCATTACATAATGTTTTGATTACAAAAAGACAATGAGCTAAATTCTTGAAATGTATTCCTGACAAACACTGAGAAAAAGAGTCACAACTTCCGAAAATAAGCATGTTTTTTTCCTTCCTTTCACAGATTAACTTTAACCTTTGGTTAACCATTCTCTCTTGATAAGAATTTTAATTTTTTATCGGTGGACTTTGGCCTGTTCTGTGCTAAATCTTCGGAGAGATCTCTCCATAAGAGCGTTGGCCTCCACCTGCTTCATGAGTATTCACTTCAGGCATCTTTGCACAACAAGATATGAATTTTGGCTCTCTATTGATTCTGGTTCTCATACCACTTGTGTCAGGTTAATTAAAAACTAAGCAGAAAAAGCTTGAACCATTCTGTGGAAAGAGAAAGAGTTTCAAATCTCAGAGGCCTTCAACAGAAGTGTGAAAGAGAGATACAAACAAAAGAAAATCTGCAGATGCTGGAAATCCGAGCAACACAGAAAAAATGCTGGAGGAACTCAGCAGGCCAGGCAGCATCCAAGTCAGTTTAGGTAGTAGAGAAGGTGTGTGTGTGTGTCCTTTTACCTGCAACATGTATGTTTCTGTCTGCCTCTCTAGCTACTTGTCTGTCGCTCTGTGGGGTGAGGAGGATGTGGGATTGATAGTCATAGTCATAGTCATACTTTATTGATCCCGGGGGAAATTGGTTTTCGTTACAGTTGCACCATAAATAATTAAATAGTAATAAAACCATAAATAGTTAAATAGTAATACGTAAATTATGCCAGGAAATAAGTCCAGGACCAGCCTATTGGCTCAGGGTGTCTGCCCCTCCAAGGGAGGAGTTGTAAAGTTTGATGGCCACAGGCAGGAATGACTTCCTATGACGCTCTGTGTTGCATCTCGGTGGAATGAGTCTCTGGCTGAATGTACCCCTGCCCCTGTGCCCAACCAGTACATTATGTAGTGAATGGGAGACATTGTCCAAGATGGCATGCAACTTGGACAGCATCCTCTTTTCAGACACCACTGTCAGAGAGTGCAGTTCCGTCCCCACAATATCACTGGCCTTACAAATGAGTTTGTTGATTCTGTTGGTGTCTACTACCCTCAGCCTGCTGCCCCAGCACACAACAGCAAACATGAACGCACTGGCCACCACAGACTTGTAGAACATCCTCAGCATCGTCCGGCAGATGTTAAAAGACCTCAGTCTCCTCAGGAAATAGAGACGGCTCTGACCCTTCTTGTAGACAGCCTCAGTGTTCTTTGACCAGTCCTGTTTATTGTCAATTCGTATCCCCAGGTATTTGTAATCCTCCACCATATCCACACTGACCCCCTGGATGGAAACAGGGGTGGCCGGTACCTTAGCTCTCCTCAGGTCTACCACCAGCTCCTTAGTCTTTTTCACATTAAGCTGCAGATAATTCTGCTCACACCATGTGACAAAGTTTCCTACCGTAGCCCTGTACTCAGCCTCATCTCCCTTGCTGATGCATCCAACTATGGCAGAGTCATCAGAAAACTTCTGGAGATGACAACACTCTGTGCAGTAGTTGAAGTCCGAGGTGTAAATGGTGAAGAGAAAGGGAGACAAGACAGTCTCCTTATATGTAGAACATAGCAAATATACACTCAGTGGCAACTTTTTTAGGCTCACCTGTACACTTGTTCCGTAATGCATACGTCTAAACAGCCAATCATGTGGCAGGATCTCAATGAATAAAAGCAGTCAGACATGGTCAAAAGGTCCAGTTGTTGTTCAGACCAAATATAAGAATGGAGAAGAATGTGATCTAAATGACGTTGACTGCAGAATGTCTGTTAGTGCCAAACAGGGGTGATTTGAATATCTCAGAAACTGCTGATCTCCTGGGATTTTCAAAGACAGCAGTCTCCAGAGTCTACAGTGAAAATCAGCAGATTATTTATTTATTTATGTGGAAACAGCACTGAATAGGCCCTACTGGCCCTTTGGCTCGCACCACTCAGCAACCCCTAACAACCCCTGATTTTAACCTTAACAGCCCAGTCCATCACAGGCAAAACTTCTCCACCATTGAGCACATCTACATGGAGTGCTGTTACAAGAAAGCAGCATCCATCATCAAGTACCCCCTCCATCCAGGCCATGCTCCCTTCTCGCAGCTGCCATCAGGAAGAAGGTACAAGAGCCTCGGAATCCACACTGTCGGGTTGAGAAACAGTCACTACCCCATGACCATCAGGCTCTTGAAACAGCGGGGATAGCTTCACTCACCTTCACTCACCCCATCACTGAAATGTTCTCACAAACTGTAGACTCACTTTCAAGGACTCATCACCTCATTTTCTCAATATTTATTACTTTTTTTTTCTTTTTTATTTGCACAGTTTGTTGTCTTTTGCACATTGGTTGTTTATCCATTCTGTTGGATGCAGTCTTTCATTGATTCTATTATGTTTCTTGAATTTACTGTGTATACCCGTAAGAAAATGATTCTCAGGGTTGTGATATGGTGACAGATATGTACTTTGATTATAAATTTACTTGAAACTTTGAAACCTAATCACAAGATAATTTATAATGATCAATTAACCTTCTAATCAGTATGTCTTTGGACTGTGGTAGGAGACTGTAGAACCCAAAGAAAACCCACATATTCCATGAGGAGGATGTACAGACTCCTTACAAATGACATCAGAATTGAGCCCTAAACTCCAATGCCCTGAGCTGTAATAGCATTCCATTAATTGCCCTGCAACTGTAGTGCCCTCTGGGTAAACGCACCTTGTTAAGGAGCGAGGTCAGAAGAGGATGCCCAGACTGGTTCAAGACAATGTGAGCTAACACAAGTAAAGAAAATCTGCAGATGCTGGAAATCTAAGCAACACACACAAAAAGCTGGAGGAACTCAGCAGGCCAGGCAGCATCTATGGAAAAGAGTACAGTCGACATTTTGGACTGAGACCCTTTGGCAGGACACTCAAATGACCATGCATTTCAACAGTGGTATGCAGAAGGGCATCGTCGAATGCACAAAATGTTGATCCTTGAAATGGGTGAACTATAGTAGCAGAAGACCACAATGATACACACTGTGTCCACTTTATTTGGTACAGGAGGTACGTAATAAAGTGCCCACTGAATGTATGATGCTTGGTATTGGTCTATCAGTGCTGGAATACCATGTTGCAATGCATCCTACTCTCAACACATCATACAGTACAAGCATGGTACTCCCTGCAGGATGACTTTTAAACAATTTGTGAACACTTTATCAATTACAATAATTACCCTGAATAATGAAATGCTTTTCTTCAATAGGTCACTCCTGAATTCAACAAAGTGCCAAGCTCAGTAGTAGTTTATATTAGTTATTCACTAACCCTAATGTGATCTGAGCTCAGAGATTTTCAGAGGAGTAAGTGCATTCTCAGTTTCATCATCCTTTCCCTTGACTTGGTGGGAAATGACCCATTCTGTTCTACACTATGACCCAAATATTCCATACATTTATAAATCATCTCCATTTGTGAGATTTAACACATACTCCATGCTTTTCCAAACTTTGGAGTACTTTCTCAGTCTGCCACCATGAGTATGTCTGTTTGGGATTGGAGATTCCTCTGATTCCTCAGCAAATGTATTAATTCTTTTTACACACTGAACAATTCTGGGCTGGAAGAAACACTAAATCGAGGCTCAAAGAGCCCTAGGCATGCAATGGTTAAATAAGACTTGCACTCTACATCTTATTTAAATTGAATATAAGCATTTATTATATCTAACTTTGAAATGACTTGCCCTTATGTCAACCTTTTGAACAAATCTCCTACATTTGGCAAAGTATCAAGTGAATTACATGTAAGTACTTGATTAATAGTTATTTTATAATCACTATACTTCTGCACTGCCACCTGGTTTTGGCAGTTCAACTATGGGTATGGGCCAATAGTGTTGTATAGCTTTGAGAATAATGGTCTCATCATCAGGCTCTATTTTCCTTCTGGGACAATAGAATACTGGACATGGTCTGCAATTAATGTATCTTGCATTGTTCTCATCTCCCACACTAGCCTTGGACACTGCACATGTAGAATACTGTATGTCCAGTTCATTGGTTAAATGACAAGACCAACGGCAGGGGAGCTGTGTGGCCTTGGTTACCGAATGGACCAGGCCCTCGTGTCACAGCTTTGCCTGTTGCAGCCACCCAGGCAAGAAGTGTCAGAGGCAGCGTGAGTAAGAAGGAAGGTGCGGCGAGCGCTCTGGCATCCCTGCTAGGTTGGGGGCAGACCCTCTTGTTGGTGTTACCCTCCAGTCTGCATTTGGCGTCAGATAAGCTGGATTGCAGTAGTGCATCATGAAAAAATGCTACATGCTCGTTTTTAAAGAAACGTGGCTCCAGGACAACGTTCCATGCACAATCAATCAGGAAGTTTGGCTGATATTTTTTATGACTATATGTAGTTTTGTAACTGTATGCTATGTGTGGGTGCCTTGTGAGATTGTACGTACATGTTTTGCATCTTGGTCCTGGAGGGACACTGTTTCATGTAAATCTATACACATATTTGGTTGGGTGACAATTAAACTTGAGCTTGAAATTGAGGCATCGACTCTTGAAGATGGCCTCGATGCTGGGGATGCTAGTGTTTATGATGGAATTGGCTGATTTTACAATCCTCTGCCGCTTCTTCTGATTCTGTGCATTGGATCCTCCATATCAGAAGGTGATGCAACCTGTTAGACTGCTCTCCATGCTGCGTCTGTAGAAATTTGCTAGAGTCTTTGTTGACATACCAAATCAGTTCAAACTCTTCATGAACACTCCCTCTGTGCCTTCTTTGTAATTGCATCAATGTGTTAGGCTTAGGATAGACCTTCAGAGATATCAGCTTTTGCCTTCTTTGAAAACCCTTGAATGCTTCTTCACCATGTTGTCCTGCAATGTGAGCTGTGCTCCAATGCAACATATCTCATTGTAGCCTACACTCAATGAGCCCAATCACTTTCTCCCTGTTGAGGCTGCATTCTCTGCTTTGATGATAAAGATGAGCAATTTGAAATTTGCTGCTTGCGAGTGACTGGAGCCGACATATTTCCTCCGGAGTTGCGGCAGCATAGTACCGTATCAGTTGGTGTAACACTTTTACAACTTCAGCAACATGGCTTAATTCTGCTACTCTGGGACAAACAAGCTATCAAGGATTTCACTAACCACAGAGCCTGCTTCAGTCCTGACAGTTGTCCTTTTCACTAAAATGCTGACTGGAGCAAACAGAATGTCCAATATGAAGTTTGCATCTCTAATTTCGCCGTGAACACATGAAGGTCATACTTTCAGTGCCACCCAATTGTTCTGAGGGATACAGACATCTTGAATTGGTGGGTCAATCACAGGTATAATCTGTCATGGCCTCTTCACCTCACCAAGGTCCATGCTCCACTCTTTTCTGTGGTTCTTGGTATAGAAATGGACTCTTTTAGATTTAAGATTTAAGATTAAAGATTAGTTTTAGTTGTCACATATACATTGAAACAAACAGTGAAATTCATCATTTCTATCAAATCAAATCAGCTAGGATTGTGCTAGGCAGTCTGCAAGTGTCGCCACTCTTCTAGTGCTAACATAACATGCCCACAACTCACTAAACCTAACCATACGTCTTTGGAACTTGTTAGGAAACTGGAGCACTTGGAGGAAAATCATGCATTTGTGACGACAAACCAAGTTATCAGAAGATTGATGCTAATGAGAGAGATAAGAGAGACAATGGAGAAACATTCAAAATGCTAATAGAGAGAAGAGAAAGATTAACGAGAAAGAAACACATTTCAGAATATTGACAGACCGGTTGCTTTGAACCTGAACTGTTGGAAGTTTGATGGACAGGCGATACCCCAGCAGGGGGATAAAAAGTACAGGTTCACTAAGGCACAACACACACCACGAGATCACGAGATAACGAGACCCTGGAAGAGCGGTGTGCCCCCACAAGTTGGTAGGAGTTTGGAGGTCTGGTCGTGGTAACCGACCATAGACGCACAGGGTGAAGAGGTACGATCAGCGGGAACCTGGTGTGTGTGTCCGCCCTTGCCTGGGTGCCAGGTTCACCGCGGAAGTACGGTCATATCCGGAGCGGAGTGGTCACAGTCGGTGACCACAGAAGACATAACGAAGGGTTCGCCCGAGAGCTAGCTGCGAAGAACGTTAAAAGTCTGTCTGAATCAGATTTGCATACTCCCTCTCTCTCTCTCTCCAATGGCACAACAGCGATTACTGCGAACTGTACTAAGCTGAACTGAACTCTGCATCACTTGAGACTGATCATTTTACCCCTAGACTGTGATAGAGCTTGTTTGATTCCTATTACCCTAGTTCTGTGTACATGTGTGTTTTATCATTGCTAACCTGTTGCATTTATATCCGTACGATTAGAGTACTGTGTTACTTATTTCTTTAATAAAACTTTATTAATTTCTCTTAAACCAGACTCCAACTAAGTGGTCCATTTCTACTGGTTTGGCAACCCAGTTACAGGGTACGTAACACGGTCAAGGGGAGAACATGCAAACTCCATACAGAGAGCAATGTGAATCAAACCACGTTCTTAGAACTGCCATTGTAAAGCATTGTGCTAAACATTATGCTACTATGTTGCCCAAAGCAAACCAAGAATTATCTTCTGAGTGCAGGGGTATCATGGTACTGCAGTGAAATGTCAACCCAGATACTGGATTCAATTTACTGAACTTAAGCACGTAAGCATCTCTCTCAGAATTTTGTGCAGATTTGATATGTAATTTAAAACTTTGGAAAAACTTCAATAGACCTATTATGGAGAATATCCTGACTGATTGCATCACAGCCTGGATATGCCTACCAAAAGCTGTAGATACAGACCAGTCCATTACAGGAAAAGCCCTCACCACCAATGAGCATATATTCAAGGAATGCTTCCACAAGAAAGCAGCATCCATCATCAAGGATCCTCACCATCTGGACAATGCTCTCATCTAAGGAAAGAAGTGCAGGATCCTTAGGTCCCACATCCCCCAGGTTCAGGACCAGCAATTACTCTTCAACCATCAGGTTCCTGAACCAGTGTGGACAGCTTCACTTACTTCACCCCTGAACTGATCACTGGACTCACTTTCAAGGACTCTACAATGCTCGTTCTCAGTATTATTTATTTATCTATTTATTTATTTATTTATTATTTGTTGTTTTCTCTTCATCTTCTCTTGCGCATTGGTTTCTTGTCAGTTCTTGTTTGAGTGTAGTTTTTCATGTTTCATGTATTCTTTTGTATTTCTCTGTTCTATTATGAGTGCTTGCAAGAAAATAGAAAATTTACTTTGAACTTGAAAAGCTAAGAGTTAAATCTTACTCCGAGGCATGTGCTGGTGGTTTACTTTCAGCTGACACTCAAGGATGCATCCAGGCATTTCTGTTTTATATACACATTGGCAATATATGAAACACCCAACACAACAGAACCCTTTCTGAAATGACTGAAACAAAGTTAAACAAAAACTTTGCCACTGGGCAGGAGCTGTCTTTATGTGTCAAGGAAGGTTTTGCAACTAACAAGCCGTGTCAAAACTCCTCAAAGGGTCCTTCTTCACCATCAGATTCTCCGACCAGTTTTATCACTTGTTCAGACAAGTATAGTCCAGGGGGTGAGTTAGCTCATGTGGTTATTACTCATCACAGATAAAAAGGCTTCATTTCTTTTAGTTAAGCTTGCCTTGAAAGTAATTCTTCTGGCAGTTTACCAGCACAGAACCAAAGGATGGGTCACAAAGATTTTGAAGATCTTCAAAGTGAAGTGAAAAACTTCAGGCTTCGTAAGATTGATTTTATTTGAGAACCACCCACAAAGATCTTCTTAAGTCCTGGCCCAGACAGAACAAAAGCAGCTCAGTGAAAGGAGAAAGGAAGACGTCATTGGGTCTATCTGTAGCAAATGGTACAGGCAGTTGATGATTCTTTGTTGTTAACAACGTGTGCTTCAGAATCCATCACGAAAACTGTAATCCACTTTTGAAACTAAACCCTAAATTCACTTCCTCTGGAAATTCAAAAATGGAATGTAATTCAAATCTATTGAAAGCCTTTTCCCAATAACTAAGGAAATAATACATGCTTGAACCTAATGCATTTCAGTGTGCTAAATTGAATGAACAATTCTTCCTATGGTACAATCACCTTTCTGGCCCTTTATAAATCCCAGCTATTTTTGATGAGAGCAAACTACCCAACCAAAGCATCAAATGATTGATCAGGGAACCGTGAAATAGGACACAAATCAAAAATTATAGTACGATCCTACTTGAAAAGGATTGTAAAATATTGGCCTTTAGGGTGGAGACAACAGCATTTGAAATAATAATTCTTTTATAGGTTTAATAAAATATGAGATGGATCTTTTAAGGATCTTTAGTGTGGCTATTATTACCTCAGGATTGTCACATTTCCAATAAATAGGAATCGAGTGAAATGCTTAGTATCTTAAGCCTGTTCTGCCATTCAATTAGATCATGGCTGATCTATATCTTAACTCTATTGGTTCTGTTACCTCAGTATTCTCAATCTACAAAGCTCTATTTATCTTAGTTCTGAAATTTTCAATTGGCTTCTGGTCTCAGCAGCTTTTTGACGCAAGGTTCCTTTTTTCCCACAAGACTTTGGTCAAAATACAGTTTCTTCTCATTATCTTGAACAACATGGCACTAATTTGAAGATCTTACCTCCCATTTTGATGAACTCCTCTCCCATTTTGATGGACTACCCTCCCCCTCCAGAGGAGATTGTTTGTCTCAATTGTCCCTATCTGATCCTGAAAATTTTTAGGAACAGATAGAGATGATTGAACCAAACTATTTCCTCAGCTGGGAGAGGGGAGTCCATTTTTCAAGAACAGGTCCTCATGCAAGGTTGTCCTCATAACTTGATCTGTATAAACCTACATTGGCTTGGCACTTCAAAATGTGGTCTGGTATTTGGTCAATGACCTAACGATATGACTTTGAAGATATTTTGTTGTCTTCCTGCAGGTGTCTATCAGGTTTTGCTGGGCAGTTTTGTGAGAAGGAGATTGATGAATGTAATTCTGGCCCTTGCCTCAACAGTGGATTCTGCCAAGACTACGTGAATGGCTACTCATGCATCTGTACACAAGGTAAGCCTTCAGTTACATTGTGCTACTAACAATCATTCCTGTACAGTACTTCAGCCAGGTTTTGGGGCCGCAAAATGCCTCAGTTGAGAACTTTGTCTTGATGGCCAGCTTCTTATGAATGGCTGAAGCTATTCTTGCAGGTCCTGGCAGGAGAATTCTAAGTCATTGTACTTCATTAAGAAAGTACGAAGGGTGATTGATAAGTTTGTGGCCTAAGATAGAAGGAGTCAATTTTAGAAAACCTAGCACATTTATTTTTTCCTACATTTACACACTTAGTACAGCGGTCGTGAAGCATATGGATCCTTTTTTTGTAGAAGTCGGCGTCTTGGACCTCCAGACGTGGTCTACAGCAGGGGTGATTGATAAGTTATTAACTTCAAACTTTCTGCATTTTCAACTAACTGCACGTACATGTAACAAGAGCTGTATAACTCATCTCCTTCTACGTTAGGCCACAAACTTATCAAGCACCCCTGCTGTGGACCACTTCTACAAAGAAGGGATCCGTATGCTCCACGACCGCTGGACTAAGTGTGTACATGTAGGAGGGGACTATATTTTTTTTAATACTTTATTTACAATTTTCAGTTTTACAAAGACAAAATATATTGAAGATGTAAAAACAATACAAAGGAAATACAGCTTCAGGTGGAGCACAGACAAAACAAATCAAAAACAAAAACAAAAAGGCTGCCGGACAATTTACAAGAATACATAAATAAACTTTCAGAAAAAGAGTTGACACAATAGTGACATCACAGAAGCAATGTAAAGTAAAATCGGTGAAGGAATCCGGTTAGGCACCACACCCACTCTTGAGACTAGACAGGTCAAGGTCACTATGTATGTGAGGTAATATGACACTGAGCCAATAAGGGTCCCCATATTCTCTCAAATATATTCTGCTTATTGGGTTTGTGCAGACACAGTCTTTCCAATTGTATAATAGACAACATCTCCTTGAGCCAGTGTGCGAAGGTGGGTGGAGTAGTAGACTTCCAGGTCAGAAGAATAAGTATCTTAGCCACCACCGTTCCTAGATGCAGAGCAATCTGCATGTCGTGCGGCAACTCAAGAGTCTCTGCAGAGCATCCAAAGATGGCGAGGTCATGATTGGGCTGAATGTCTCTAAAATAGACTTTTGAGAGCCACTCAAAAATTGCAGTCCAAAAGTTGTATAATGTAGGGCAAAACCAGAAAAGATGTGCTAGTGAGCCCTCAGCAGAGCGGCACTTATCGCATTCAGGAAACACAGATGGGAAGATACGATTCAGTTTTGTTTTTGAATAATGCAATCTATGCATCACCTTGTATTGGAGTAACCTGTAGCATGAATTAATAGAACAACAGTGAACCCGGGACATTGCCTCCTCCCAAAGTTCCACTGATATCTCTGAGTTCAAGTCCCTGGCCCAGGCTTCCCTAATAAAATTTGTAGAAACCAAAGGAGTAAAGCAATTCACAAATTTTGATACTAACGGTTTGGAGTCTGGAGGGAGCAAGAGGTTTTCAAGAAAGGAATGAGTGGTGGAAGTAGGCTCGAGGTGTGGGCACTTTTCCTTAATGTAGTGTCTGACTTGGAGATAGCGAAAAAAATGCGAATTTGGAAGGTTGGATTTAGTGCTTAATTGTGTGAATGATGCAAATTTTGCCGTCAATGTACAGATCTAAGAAAGTTTTGATATGGGGGGGACTATGTTGAAAAATAAATGTGCTAGGTTTTCTAAAATTGACTCCTTTTACCTTATACCACACACTTATCAATCACCCCTCGTAGCTAAGCTTATCTGTTTGGATTTCTTCTCACTTTCTGATTTATCTCACAGGAAAGCCACATCAGTTTCCCTGAGGAGCATTGAGAATCAGGATTAAATGAGTAACAATATGCATTCAGGTTGGAGAATAATCTACAAATGCTTTTCTATATTGGAAAATTGGTTTACAATTGCACATGTACCCCATTCTTATAAAACTTTTGCAAGAATGGGGTGTGAGGGTTAATAAATTAGCAATGATGGAATAGTGGAGAAGACTCGATGTGCCGAATGGCCTAACTCTGCTCCTATGTTTTAGAGCCTTATAGTCTTAATGCCTTATATTAAAAATACCCATAGCCCTCATTATATGTTTGAGAAATGCTTCATTAAGTATCTCGAATTGGTTTTGTAAGAGAACTTGGGTTAAATGTTGTGACTTCTGATGTAAACAGAAAACATAGAAAACCTACAGCACAATACAGGCCTTTCAGCCCACAAAGCTGTGCCGAATCTGTCCTTACCTTAAAAATTACCTAGGGTTACCCATAGCCTTCTATTTTCCTAAGCTCCGTGTACCTGTCCAGGAGTCTCTTAAAAGAACCTATTGTATTCGCCTCCACCACTGTTGCCGGCAGCCCATTCCACGCAATCACCACTCTCTGCATAAAAAACTTACCCCTGATATCTCCTCTGTACCTACTCCCCACACCTTAAACCTGTGTCCTCTTGTGGCAACCATTTCAGCCCTGGAAAAAGCCTCTGACTGTCCACACGATCAAGGCCGCTCATCATCTTATACACCTCTATCAGGTCTCCTCTCATCCTCCATCGCTCCGAGGAAAAAGGGCTGAGTTCACTCAACCTATTCTCATAAGGCGTGCTCCCCAATCCAGGCAACAGCCTTGTAAATACCCTCTGCACCCTTTCTATGTTTTCCACATTCTTGAATCTTGAAACAATCAGAGGATGGCTCTGAAAAATTGTGTTCAAGCTTTCAGATGCCTGAGGTTACAAAAAACTCTTTGTACATGGATTTTCTTTTCATTCTGTTACCAAAATCTATAGCTTTTTTAAAATAAAAATGTCCTCCATAGCTCAATACAGTCAATGAACATCTAATAATGAGATAAAGCGGTCAAATATGTCTTTGCTCCCTCCAACCTAACAAGCAATTTAGTAGCACCTACACCTGTCAACTGTTGGAAAACACCACAATTGCTGGAAGTACAGAAGCAGATTCATAGTCCATAAAGACAAGAGGTTCTGAAGATGCTGGAAATCTTGTTTAACACACATAGAATATTTGAGGAACAGAACAAGTCAGGCAGTATCAGTGGAGGGGAATAAACTGTTGCAGTTTTGGGCCAAGACCCTTCATCAAGATACAAAAGGAAGGGGGAAAAAGATGGAATGAGAAGGAAGTGGGTAGGGAGGGAGGACTCTCTGGAATTTAGAAGAACGAGGGAGGAGAAGATGGCGGCGCGACACAGCTTGCAGCAGCCACTCCGGTGGTGATGTCTGTTATCTGTCAAGTAGGGTGCCGTGCACAATCCTGATTTGATGGAGACAGATGTGAGAGCACGGAGGAACATCTGGTGAAACTTCTGAAATGCCTGTTTCCCTGCCGCTGCTACTGTGTGATCCAGAATCTCCAGAGGGGAAGTCCTCAGCTTTGCTTATTGCTTGGCAGCCTGGGGCGGGGTTGAAGCGCTCGGCAGAGATGGTGCTCGGTGTCAGAGGGCTGGTCGGAGGCTCGAAGTTTTCGGACGGACTCAGAGTCGGCTGCGGTTGGGTGCTTCCAATGCATCAGCAAGTTTGCGGCACTTGGGGTTCAAGGCAGGGAGAGTTTCTCCCTTCTACTGTCTGTGTGAGATTATGGGGCTATCGGGACTTGATGCTTTCTTTACCATGCCCATGGTCTGCTCGTTATCAAATTACGGTATTGCTTTGCACTGTTGTAACTATATGTTATAATTATGTGGTTTTGTCAGTTTTATTCCTGTGTTTCTGTGATATCTTTCTGGAGGAACATTGTATCATTTTTTAATGCATGCATTTCTAAATGACAATAAACGAGGACTGAGTGTCCTCATAATCTAATCTAATTGAAACCTATCAAATATTGAAAAATTGAGATAGACTGAGCATGAATTGGATGTTTCCCATAGTGGGGGAGTCTAGGACAAAAAGGCACAGCCTCAGAATAGAGTAATGCCCCTTTAGAACAGAGATGAAGAGGAATTTCTTTAGCCAGAAGATGATGAATCCATGGAATTTATTGTCACAGGTGGCTTTGGAGGCCGAGACATTTAAAAAGGAGTTTGATAGTTTCTTGATTATTAAGGGTATCGAAGGTTACAGGAAGAAGACAGGAGAATGGAGTTGAGAGGGTTAATCAACCAGCCATCATCAACTGGCAGAGCAGATGCAATGTGTCAAATGAACTAATTCTGTTCTTATGTCTTTTGGTCTAAACCTAGAGGCCATAGATTGTGGTAAAGCTAATGAGGGTTCCTGAGGGGGACCTTTTCATCCAGAGTGGAATACACTGCTGAGGAGAAGTGGAAGCAGAATAGCAGACCACGTGTAAGAAATGTCCAGTCCAGCTCTTGAATTGCCTTGGCCTTGAAGGTTAGAAGATAAACATAAGTGTTCATTGATCAGCATGGAGCCAGTGAGTTAAATAAACTATTTCCAAGGTGCAGGACAGGACTCAATGGCTCTCTGTTACATACGATATTTGCTTTAGGTAGGTTAATTAGCATCAAGCGGATTTGATCTGTCCATGGACTCCATGATTCAGCCACTCTTGCCATGTCTGCTTGCTCTCTAGTTTCTGTGATCCTCTCCCACACACTGCTTGTGTATATTTCTGAGTTCAGAATCAGAATCTGGTTTAGTATCAAGGGCATATGTTGTGAAAATTCTTGTTTCATGGCATGGGTGCAGTGTAAGACATAAAATATTACTATATGTTACAGTACAGCACCAAATCTACAGAGATGAATACATTTCTATCAAGGACATCCGGGAGGGAGAAATGTGATACGTCTAAAAAAGGAGAGAATCAAAAGACAGGAAATTAAACGTTAATATTCAAAATGCTGGAGGAACTAAGCAGGTCAGGGAACATCGATGGAGGGGATTAAACAATCTATTAAAGTCAGGTATAATTCTTCCCACCATTAAGCACATCTACACAGAACACTGTCACAGGAATGCATTATCAAGGAACTTCACCACCCAGGCCATGTTGTCTTCTCACTGCTACCCTCAGAAAGAAAATTCAGGAGCTTCAGGACTCACACCACCATGTTCAAGAATGATTATTACAGTACCTCTCAACCACCATGTTCTTGAACCAGAAGGCATAACTTTACTCAACTTCACTTGCCCCATCACTTAACTGTTTCCACAATCTATGAACTCACTTTTAAGGACTCTTCATCTCATGTATTTGATATTTATTGCTTATTTATTTATTATTATTATGATTTTTTTCTTTCTGTATCTGCAGATTGTTTTCTTTTGCACATTGATTATTTGTCCTGTTGGGGATGGTCTTTCATTGATTCTCAGAATCAGAATTAGAATCAGGTTTATTATCACTGGCATGTGTCATGAAATTTGTTAACCTAGCAGCAGCAGTTCAATGCAATACAGAATATAAAAGAAGAAGAAATAATAATAAATTAATTAATCAATCAATTATAGCATACAGTACATATACTTTTATACTTCGTACTTTATTGACGCCAAACAATTAATTCTTGAGCGTACAATCATCACAGCGATATTTGATTCTGCTCTTCGTGCTCCGTGGAGTAAAAATCGATAGTAAATATCCGTGGAGATTAGCGGGGGCTACTGAGGTGACTTTAAACTAGAACGGTTGGGGGGTGGGAATCAAATTAAAGAGGCTAGGCGTGAGGAGGTTAGTTCACTACAGGGGGATGGGAACCTGTGCAGAGAGGCAGAGGGGTGTAAAGTGAGGGTAGAAGCAAAAAGTACTATGGAGAAAAATAAAAGTGGCAGGCCGACAAATCCAGGGCAAGCATTAAAAAGGGCCACTTTTCAGCATAATTGTATAAGGGCTAAGGGAGTTGTAAAAGAGTGCCTGAAGGCTTTGTGTGTCAGTGCAAGGAGCATTCGTAATAAGGTGGATGAATTGAAAGTGCAGATTGTTATTAATAATTATGATATAGTTGGGATCACAGAGACATGGCTCCAGTGTGACCAGGGATGGGAGCTCAATGTTCAGGGATATTCAATATTCAGGAGGGATAGACATGAAGGAAGGGGAGGTGGGGTGGCGTTGCTGGTTAAAGAAGAGATTAACGCAATAGAAAGGAAGGACATAAGCCCGGGAAGATGTGGAATCGATATGGGTAGAGCTGCGTAACACTAAGGGGCAGAAGACGCTGGTGGGAGTTGTGTACAGGCCACCTAACAGTAGTAGTGAGGTCGGAGATGGTATTAAACAGGAAATTAGAAATGTGTGCAATAAAGGAACAGCAGTTATAATGGGTGACTTCAATCTACATGTAGATTGGGTGAACCAAATTGGTAAAGGTGCTGAGGAAGAGGATTTCTTGGAATGTATGCGGGATGGTTTTTTGAACCAACATGTCGAGGAACCGACTAGAGAGCAGGCTATTCTGGACTGGGTTTTGAGCAATGAGGAAGGGTTAATTAGCAATCTTGTCGTGAGAGGCCCCTTGGGTAAGAGTGACCATAATATGGTGGAATTCTTCAATAAGATGGAGAGTGACATAGTTAATTCAGGAACAAAGGTTCTGAACTTAAAGAGGGGTAACTTTGAAGGTATGAGACGTGAATTAGCTAAGATAGACTGGCAAATGACACTTAAAGGATTGACGGTGGATATGCAATGGCAAGCATTTAAAGGTTGCATGGATGAACTGCAACAAATGTTCATCCCAGTTTGGCAAATGAATAAATCAAGGAAGGTAGTGCACCCGTGGCTGACAAGAGAAATTAGGGATAGTATCAATTCCAAAGAAGCAGCATACAAATTAGCCAGAGAAAGTGGCTCACCTGAGGACTGGGAGAAATTCAGAGTTCAGCAGAGGAGGACAAAGGGCTTAATTAGGAAGGGGAAAAAAGATTATGAGAGAAGACTGGCAGGCAACATAAAAACGGACTGTAAAAGCTTTTATATATATGTAAAAAGGAAAAGACTGGTAAAGACAAATGTAGGTCCCCTGCAGGCAGAAACAGGTGAGTTGATTATGGGGAGCAAGGACATGGCAGACCAATTGAATAATTACTTTGGTTCTGTCATCACTAAGGAGGACATAAATAATCTTCCAGAAATAGTAGGGGACAGAGGGTCCAGTGAGATGGAGGAACTGAGCGAAATACATGTTAGTAGGGAAGTGGTGTTAGGTAAATTGAAGGGATTGAAGGCAGATAAATCCCCAGGGCCAGATGGTCTCCATCCCAGGGTGCTTAAGGAAGTAGCCCAAGAAATAGTGGATGCATTAGTGATAATTTTTCAAAACTCGTTAGATTCTGGACTAGTTCCTGAGGATTGGAGGGTGGCTAATGTAACTCCACTTTTTAAAAAAGGAGGGAGAGAGAAACCGGGGAATTATAGACCAGTTAGCCTAACGTCGGTGGTGGGGAAACTGCTGGAGTCAGTTATCAAGGATGTGATAACAGCACATTTGGAAAGTGGTGAAATGATCGGACAAAGTCGGCATGGATTTGTGAAAGGAAAATCATGTCTGACGAATCTCATAGAATTTTTTGAGGATGTAACTAGTAGAGTGGATAGGGGAGAACCAGTAGATGTGGTATATTTGGATTTTCAGAAGGCTTTTGACAAGGTCCCACACAGGAGATTAGTGTGCAAACTTAAAGCACATGGTATTGGGGGTAAGGTATTGGTGTGGGTGGAGAGTTGGTTAGCAGACAGGAAGCAAAGAGTGGGAATAAACGGGACCTTTTCAGAATGGCAGGCGGTGACTAGTGGGGTACCGCAAGGCTCAGTGCTGGGACCCCAGTTGTTTACAATATATATTAATGACTTGGATGAGGGAATTAAATGCAGCATCTCCAAGTTTGCGGATGACAGGAAGCTGGGTGGCAGTGTTAGCTGTGAGGAGGATGCTAAGAGGATGCAGGGTGACTTGGATAGGTTAGGTGAGTGGGCAAATTCATGGCAGATGCAATTTAATGTGGATAAATGTGAAGTTATCCACTTTGGTGGCAAAAATAGGAAAACAGATTATTATCTGAATGGTGGCCGATTAGGAAAAGGGGAGGTGCAACGTGACCTGGGTGTCATTATACACCAGTCATTGAAAGTGGGCATGCAGGTACAGCAGGTGGTGAAAAAGGCGAATGGTATGCTGGCATTTATAGCGAGAGGATTTGAGTACAGGAGCAGGGAGGTACTACTGCAGTTGTACAAGGCCTTGGTGAGACCGCACCTGGAGTATTGTGTGCAGTTTTGGTCCCCTAATCTGAGGAAAGACATCCTTGCCATAGAGGGAGTACAGAGAAGGTTCACCAGATTGATTCCTGGGATGGCAGGACTTTCATATGAAGAAAGAATGGATGAACTGGGCTTGTACTCGTTGGAATTTAGAAGATTGAGGGGGGATCTGATTGAAACGTATAAGATCCTAAAGGGATTGGACAGGCTAGATGCAGGAAGATTGTTCCCGATGTTGGGGAAGTCCAGAACGAGGGGTCACAGTTTGAGGATAGAGGGGAAGCCTTTTAGGACTGAGATTAGGAAAAACTTCTTCACACAGAGAGTGGTGAATCTGTGGAATTCTCTGCCACAGGAAACAGTTGAGGCCAGTTCATTGGCTATATTTAAGAGGGAGTTAGATATGGCCCTTGTGGCTACGGGGGTCAGGGGGTATGGAGGGAAGACTGGGGCGGTGTTCTGAGTTGGATGATCAGCCATGATCATAATAAATGGCGGTGTAGGCTCGAAGGGCCGAATGGCCTACTCCTGCACCTATTTTCTATGTTTCTATGTAATATTAAAAATTTAAATTATAAATCATAAATAGAAAATAGAAAAGGAAAAGTAAGGTAGTGCAAAAAAACTGAGAGGCAGGTCCGGATATTTGGAGGGTACGGCCCAGATCTGGGTCAGGATCCGTTCAGCAGTCTTATCACAGTTGGAAAGAAGCTGTTCCCAAATCTGGCTTTACGAGTCTTCAAGCTCCTGAGCCTTCTCCCGGAGGGAAGAGGGACAAAAAGTGTGTTAGTTGAGTGGGTCATGTCCTTGATAATCCTGGCAGCACTGCCCTGACAGCGTGCGGTGTAAAGTGAGTCCAAGGATGGAAGATTGGTTTGTGTGATGTGCTGGGCTGTGTTGGCGATCTTCTGCAGCTTCTTCCGGTCTTGGACAAGACAACTTCCATACCAGGTTGTGATGCACCCCAGAAGAATGCTTTCTATGGTGCATCTATAAAAATTAGTGAGGGTTTTAGGGGCAGGCCAAATTTTCTTAGCTTCTTCAGGAAATAGAGGCACTGGTGGGCCTTCTTGGCAGTGAACTCTGCTTGGTTGGACCAAGTCAGGTCATTTGTGATATTGACCCCGAGGAACTTAAAGCTTTTGACCTGATATATTGAATAGATTCAAAATCGTGCAAAAAGCAGAAATAGTATATATTAAAAAAAATGAGGTAGTGTTCACGAGTTCAATGTTCATTGATGAATCGGATGTCAGAGGGGAAGAAACTGTTCCTGAATCGCAGAGTGCTTGCCTTCAGGCTTCTGTTGTGTTTCTTGTATTTACTCTGAATGCCCGCAGGAGAATGAATCTCACGATTGTATAAGGTGATGTGGTGACATATATGTATTTCGATAATAAATTTACCTTCAACTTTTAACTTGGTGTTTCGATCTGAGACCCTTCATCTGAACTGGAAAGGAAGGAGGAAGAAGCCAGAATAGTGAGCAGGGAGATGGGGAGAGAGGTGGGATAGAGGGGAAGGAGTACAAGCTGACATGTGATAGGTGAAACCAGGTGAGGGGGAAGGTGGGATGAAGTAAGAGTTCAGGAGGTGAAAGAAGGAAGTAAAGCCCTGATAGGAGAGGAAGAAAGAGAAGGATTCATTGTTCAATAACTATCCTTCTTTAAATAAAATATTCTTGTTAAGTCCTCTGCAAAATCATATAGTTGCTCAGTTGTTTTGCATGAAGATTCAAAGTTCGATGAAGTGTCATTAAGTGTAACAAACATCTAAGCCTCTGCTATATTTAGATTTCACATCACATAAAATGTTGTTATGGATTATTTAATGTAGCTAGTGGTGTGTCGAAGACAGAGACAGCTGATGTGTCTTTCAGACTAATCTAGTTCCAATCTTTCCTCTCCTGGGTGTAAAGGATCCTATGGCACTACAACAGATGTTTTGGAATTGCCACTTTATTTTGTGGGGTCTTGCTGTTTGCAATTAGCTGTCCAGCTCCCTCTATTGCAACAGTGACTACACTTTGAAAAGGCTTAATTGGCTGTGAAGCATGCAGGGACTTCCCAAGGTCATGGAAGGTCTCTCTCACAGTGCAGCAAGAAGAATATTGGAGTGTCATCTGAGATTTAAGTCTCTGAAAAGGAACAACACCCCTGACATCCTGACTGAGCCACACTCCAGTAATTTGAAATGTAAGCCAAGTCATAGAGTTTGCCATCTGCTCTTCAGAGTGAAAGTATATAACAGGGAAAACAAAACTTGAATGCAGTTACATCTGAGTTTGTGGACATTACGCACTCACTGGCCACACCATTAGGGGCCTCCCTGTGCCCAATAAAGTGGCCATTGAGTGTACAATAGGGAAAACAAAACTTGAGGTTTGTAAACATTATATAATCAAACATAGTAGCACAGTAGCTTAGTGGTTAGCACAGCACTTTACAGTACCAGTGATCTGGGTTCAATTCCTACTGCCACCTGTAAGGTGTTTGTAGTTTCTCCCCGTGAATGTGTGGGTTTCCTTCGGGTGCTCAGGTTTTCTCCCGCAGTCAAAGATGTACCAGGTGGCAGGTCAATTGGTCATTGTAAATTGTCCCAAGATCAGGCTAGCTTAAATCGGGGAATTGCTAGGCGATGTGGCTCGAAGGGCCAGAAGGGCTTATTCTGCGCTGTATCTCAATAAATAAATAAATAAAATCCAAGATTAAGCTGTGGAAAGTAAGAAGATAGAAGATATGGGAATTGTAGGAAAATCTATAGTATAATATGCTAGGTGAAATTTGAATTTGTACGCTGTCATAAATTTTCTAGTTGAAGAGATTAATACAAGCCTTTAAAGGTAAGATATTAAAGCATCATTCACACCTTTTCAGGAGATGTCATTTCTTACAGATCATCCAAATGCCAGTTTTTTTTAATCTATAAAATTCTGGTGTTGTGAGAATGAAACCAGATTTAATAACTTTCTTCTTTCACAGATTTATATTTATACTTAGGCTTCAAATTAGTAGTGATTTTTAACATGTTTTATTTCAGCTGCTCAACTTTTTATTTATTTCTCAAATCCAGTCGTATATCCTTTTTAGTGATTTTTTTATGATCATTAACAAATATTATCTGCAGTTGTGCAAGTAAGGGAATAATTCCCATGAAGACTGCATGTCATTTCTGTATTTATTCTGCAGTTATTTTTGTATTGAACATTGGTGCATTAAATATCCCACTCTATTGCACAGGAATTTTATCAGACAGATAGATATCCACAAAGACCTGGGAGTTGGGGAAGCAGATGACTTAAATGTGGTTTGTTATGTACCCTGTAACTGGGTTGTCAAATAGAACACTCGTTGGAGTCTGTGATTACTAGGAACTAATAAAGTTTTATTAAAGAAATAAGTAATACAGTACACTAACTGCAAGGATATAAATTGAAACAGGTTAGCAATGATAGTATACACATATACACAGAAATAGGGTAATAGGAATCAACCAAGCTCTATTGCAGTCTAGGGGTAAAATGATCAGTCTTAAGGTGAAGCAGAGTTCAGTTCAGTCTAGTGTAGTTCGAAGTAATCGCTGTTGTTGTACCGTTGGAGAGAGAGAGAGTGAGAGATACAGTTGGTTTCAGGCAAACCTTTCAATGCCTTCTGATCCCTCTGTGGTCATCGAATGTGACCCTTCCGTTCCGGATGCAATTGTTCTTCCATGGTGAAGCCAGCACCCAGGCAAGGACGGACACACACCAGGTTCCCACTGATCGTACCTTTACACCCTGTGAGCCTCTGACCGATTCCTGCGAATCGGTCCTCCAAACTCCCACCAACTTGTGGGGCACAATGCTCTTTCCAGGGTCTTGTGGGGTGTGTCCCGTGCCTTAGCAAACCAGCTATTTTTATCCCCCTGATGGGGTATCACCTGTCCATCACCTTCCTATTGTCTTAGCAGGATTTGTTAGTGAACAGTTCAGGTTCAAAGCAAACTGTCTATGGCAGATGCCACATACTGAATTATGTGTCTGTCTCTCATTAATTTCTCTCTTCTGTCTTATTATCTTTTTGAATGGTTCTCCGTTGTCTCTTGTTATCTCTCTCATTAGCATCATCCGTTCTGCAGCTCTGCTTGGCTTCACACATGACAGTTTCAATAGGTACGTTTATTCACAGAGCATCTTAGAGGAACCAGAGAGGAAATTTAGGGAAGGAGTACGAGCAGATAGTGTGTGTCAGCTGGAAGCCTTATTAGCAATCGTTCAGTAATAACTGCCAAAGACCTGTGGGATTATAGAGAAGTGCAGACAAGTAATCAGAGAACCTGAAAAGATACCAGAGGGCAATGCTGATTACAGGAACGGTGGGTGAATGATGGGTTCAACACACACAAAATGCTGAATGTACTCAGCAGCTCAATCAGCATCTTTCTTTTCAAATCTTTTTTACTGTTATTATCCAAAATTAACAAGAGTACATCAAAGTAAGCAACACTTACAATGTCTCAAGAAAAAAAACATTATTTTAAAGATTGAAAAAATTTTGGTGACAAAAGAAAGAGAAAAAAAACCTACAAAGCAAGAAAAAGTGAGAAAAAAACCATTAGGTGTTCAACCCCAGAGCCATGCGTCATATAAAAAGCTGCTAAAGATAAACATCAGACCGCCAGCAGGAAAAAAAAGTACCAAAAATTTACAATTAGATCGTGGAGGAAATCTATCAATTAACTCAAATGATAGTAACGAGCAGATGAACCCCATCTTTTCTCAAAAATAAACATAGGTTCAAAGGTTCAACTTCTAATTTTCTCTCAAACTAAGACATACCATCACTTGAGAGAACCATTGTGACAAAGTGGGAGCCAATGTATCCTTCCACTTCAAGAACTCAATCAACATCTATGAGGAGAGATAAGCATTTGACATTTCTGGCTGAGACCCTTCATTATTAGTCGCATACACAAAATACTGGAGGAACTTAGCAGGTCAGGCAGCATCTATGGAGAGGAATAAAGAGCTAACACATTAGGTCAAGAACCTTCAATATGAGATGCAATGAAGGGCCTTAGCCCAAAATGCTGTCTGACCTGCTGAGTTCGTCCCGCACTTTGTGTGCATTGCTCTGGATTTCAAGCATCTGCAGAATCTCTTGTGTTTTCAATTTGGGGATTAGTAACAGAGTTTGTGATGAGTTCCAGTTAATAGTGACTTACTGAAGGCCAGTTTCTCCCAGACCACTCTCAAGCTGTTCTTCAGACCCCCACTCCTTCCTCATCTGTATGAATGTCTCTCATTTTTCAAATCTTTCTCATATTATTCAGCTTTCGTCTCTTTTTTTCTGACAGGATGGACAGGGTCTCACTGCCAAGTGGACATCAATGAATGTCAACCAAATCCATGTGTCAATGGTGTTTGTTTCCAGAAGACTCCCCGGCCTGGTTACACCTGCTTCTGCAGCCCAGGATTTGTGGTGAGTCACCAATTGACAGCACAGCTCAGTTCAATAGTGTTTTGTTCACACTTTTACTATGAAATAACACTATGAAGATTTTACTCTGCCATCAGATTTCCGAATTGACAATGAACCCAACACTCAGTGGCCACTTGTTACGTAACCGGCAACAATGAATATTAATCAAGACAGGTTTTATAAAAACAACCAAACATTTATTAAACACATACAAGCGATAAGGGAAAAAAAAAAGGAAAACTTTAACCGGAGGTTAACAGGTATGCAGCCGTTCATCAACTCAACTCGGCTCTGGTTCTTAAAGAGTTAAATGCGGAACCAGTTCTTAAAGCGATACAGTTAGATACAGTTCTTAAAGCGATAACTTCAAAAGTCCAACAGTTTTACATATTCAATCGGGAGAGACTTCTCTGGAGAACGATTTCTTCACTGACGCACCTTTACTGTTGGTTCTGTCCACAGGATTCCTGATGCCGAAAATAAACAGTTTAAATCAACTGACCTTAAATTCCTTTTAGAGAGAGAGCCTTTTTGCATGAACTCATGGCGCTTTTACAAGAGTTATCTCAATGCAGCTTCTCTTCAACGAAGACTCAATAAGGTCGAACCTTTATTAAACTGCCAAACGATGCCAACTTCTCTCGATCCTTCACTTCGACGAATTCTTCACTCTCACTTCAAAACTGTCAGAATTGAGTAAATTGGCACTTCCAGCCACAAATTTCCAGTTCAATAATACAAATCTTCTAAGAGAACGCACCTTCCGTTTTATAAATGAAACTGCGTCACAAAAACAAACACGCAACAGAAACGGAGGCACAACACGTTCTACCTGGAAATCTACAAACTCAAAATCCCCCTGCATCACCTGAGTCAACCCTTATATAGTCACGGGGCACATGTCATCATGTGACCTCACAACGGCGGGAAAATCACATCAGGTGACCTCCAAAAGACCATTACAGCATTCTCACCAAAAAAAGATCTCCTTGAGCATGTAACACACTTTATTAGGTACACTGTACAGCTGTGGGTAACGCAAAAACTAATCAACCAATCAAGTGGCAGCAACTCAGTCCAGACATGGTCAAGAGGTTCAGTTGTTGTTCAGAACAAACAAGAAATATAAACAAAGTGACCTTAACCGTAGAATGATTGTTGATGCCAGACAGGGTGGTTTGAGTATTTCAGAAATTGCTGATCTCCTGGGATTTCCACGCACAACACTCTGCAGAGTTTACAGAGAATGGTGTGATAAACTAAAAGACAGCGAGTGAGTGGTCTTTCTGTGGCAAAACACCTTATTAATAAGAGAAGTCAGAGGAGAGTCATCAGACTGGTTCAAGCTAACAGGAAGGTGACAGTAACTCAAGTAACTATGTGTTACAACAGTAGTGTGCAGAAGAGCATCTCTGAACACACATCACATCGAACCTTGCAGTGGATGGGCTACAGCAGCAGACGACAATGAACATGCAGAAATATTCTCAGTGGTCACTTTAGGTTCCCCCTGTACCTAATAAACTGTCTACTGAGTGTACATTTCTTATCCTAGTTTATAGTGTATTTGTGTATTGCACTGTTCTGCTGCCACAAAACAACAAATTTCAAGACATATGGCAGTGAAAATAAACCTGATTCTGGTTTCGAAAACCTGCCACAAAAACCATCTCTGTGGTTCCATGCATCCAGCTGGAAAGAAAGACTTGCATATGTAGCATGCCTCCCATGTCTTCCAGACCGTTCACTAAATGGTTTCACAACTAATCATGTAATTTTGATATGTTAGTGCTTGATGGGAACCAGAGAAGGCAAATTATGCACAGCAAGTCCCCACAAGGCAGACATTTAGACAATACTAGATAATTAATTGCTCTGATCTTACAGGAGAGATACCAGCATAAACAGATGATTGGCTGACTGGCAGAAGACAAAGTGGGTGAATAAAGGGAGCCTTTCTGATGGTCTGCTGGTGACTGGTGATGATCCACAGTGGTCTGTGCTGGTTCTGCTACATTTCATGTTATCTGAATGACAAAATTGATTGTTTTGTGGCCAACTTTGCGGATGTAGCAAAGACAAGTGGAGGAACAGGTAGTGTTGAGGAAACAGAGAGTCTTCAGAGGACAGACAGATTAGGAGAATGGGCAAGGATGAGGCAGAAGGAATACAGTGTAGGGAAGTGCATATCTTCGCATTTTAGTCGAAGGAATAAAGGCGTAGACTATTTTCTAAATGGGGAACACATTCAGGAGTTTGAAGTTCAATGGAACTTGGCAGTCCTAATGAAGGATAACTCTTTGTAATGTAACCAATGCTTAGACAATTGCCTTGATACATATGGACTAATTTTCATCTAAGCCTGTTTGCATAAAGATGGTTTGTCAACAAAATTACATAATCCGGAATTTAGCTGCCAATTTAATGGGCAGCATCACAGACATGTAGTTACATCCAAAACACAGAATATAAATTATGTATACATAAATTACACAAGACAGTGAAAACAAAGAGAAAAAATGAATGTGTGAAAACAAGACCTCAGTGCAAAAAGAAAGACAGAATCAGAGACCAAATTCATGGTAGTGCTATACTCTGTAGTGTGTCATTACTGGGGTAGGGTTAGAGTTGTGCAGCTTTGTTCTAGAAATTCCTTCTTTTTTTTTAGAAATAAGACTACCTCTTGTCTGACAGTAGCAGTGAGAAGAGGGCATGGCCTGGAAGTGGGGATCTTTGATGACAGAAACTGCGTACTTGAGCCAGTGCCCCCTGCAGATTCTGTCAAAGGTGGGAAGGGCTGTGCCCATGATGAACCAGTTTCTGTCTACTACTCTCTGTAGCCTTTTGCATTGCAGTGCAATGGACTGTCCATGACCTCTTCTTCTTCTCCAGCCCATACTGAGGTCCGTGTCAACCATCAACAGCCGTTCACACAAGTCCTTTACTCATCCCCTTTTCCCTACTCCACGGTACCTTCACCTCTCCCCCTCGATTCTACCACTCATCCACACTCTGATGGCATTTTTCAGTGGGCAGTAAGTCTGACAGCCCTTCTGTCTTTGTGATGTGGGGAAAAATAAACAAGAATACTCAGAAGAATCCTGAGTGGTTAGGGGGAAATCATGCAAGCTTAAGGTAGTCAGTACCTGAGGTGAAATCAAGCATCGATCCCCAGAGCTGTGAGTCTGTAACACTACACACTACACCAATGACATTGACCTCACACAAACCCTATTCAATTCATTTATAACCGCACCTTAGTGACTTTAGATCAAACCAAGCAAGCTGAAAAGATTACATTTCATGATTATTAAAAGCCTTTCCTCAACCTTACCAAGGAGCTTGAATAGTTTTAAATATTTATCATAGTCATAGTCATACTTTATTGATCCCTGGGGAAATTGGTTTTCGTTACAGTTGCACCATAAATAATTAAACAGTAATATGTAAATTATGCCAGGAATCAGCAACAACTCTCTTGATTTCAGAGCAATGAGAAAAGATGTTAAAATTTGAATACAGCTAGATGCAGGGTTACTGAATCTCCTGATTGAGAACTCTGAAACAAAGTGTTACCGTCTCAGAATAAGAGATAGCCTTATTTTAAGACTGAGACCACTTTCCCTGAGGGTGCTATGTCTTTGGAATTCTCTACTCAAGGGCCATTGAGGTTCAGTCACTCAATATATTCAAGAAGGAGAGTAGAAACATAGAAAACCTACAGCACAATACAGGCCCTTCGGCCCACAAAGTTATGCCAAACACGCCCCTACCTTAAAAATTACTAGAATTCCCCATAGCCCTCTATTTTTCTAAGCTGTATGTACCTATCCAGAAGTCTCTTATAAGACCCTATCGTATCCGTCTCCACCACCGTTGCCGGCTGCCCATTTCACGCACTCACCATTCTCTGAATAAAAAACTTACCCCAGGCATCACCTCTGTACCTACTCCTCAGCACCTTAAACCTGTGTTCTCTTGTGGCAACCATTTCAGCCCTGGGAAAAAGCCTCTGACTATCCACACGATCAATGCCTCTCATCATCGTATACACCTCTATCAGGTAGATAGATAGATATACTTTATTAATCCTGAGGGAAATTTGGTTTCCTTACAGCCGCACCAACTAAGAATAGAGCGTAAATATAGCAATACAAAAACCACAGACAATCAAACAACAAAATACAAACTATGCCAGATGGAAAGTAAGTCCAGGACCAGTCTATTGGCTCAGGGTGTCTGACCTTCCACGGGAGGAGCTGCACGTTCGATGGCCACAGGCAGGAACGACCTCTCGTGCTGCCAAGTGTATCACGGTGGAATGTGGCCGAAGTCCAACGGTAAAAAGTTCAATATCCGGTCTATAAACACGTTCCTCGATCGTAATATGACCCAGATTGCACCATCTGTTGTTAACCAAATCAGTAAGCACCCAACTCCTTTACGCTTACTGGTCTCAGTGCACTTCCGGTCAGCCGGAACGGTCTGGAAGCCGTCCATGGAAAAGTTTTGGTCGGGTATGTCCTCGTGCAGCCCCGTTCCAGTGAAACACATCACACTGCACTCCCGAAATGTTCTCTGACGCCTGGCTAGCGCCGTCAACTCGTCCATTTTATTACCCACCAAACTCCTCTTCTCCAATAAGTCCCTGTTGTCTCGACCCGGTCCTCTTTCCTCGACTTCGTGATCCCCCTCAGCATCCTCTGTGTGTTTTCCTCCGGATTTCAGCAGGGGTGTCCGCCGCTCTGCTCGCTAAAGCGGCCGGCATTAGCTGGTCCCTTGAATACACAATGCAACCTTGTTTCTGTCCCGCGTGTCAGGATGTATCTATTTCCAGCGCTAAAAAAAACCCAAATAAAACTCTCTCTACCAGCATGGTAGAGAGGGTGCAGCTTCAACGTGTTACCATGAGAAAAAAAAATACGAAAAATAACATAAGTTCAAAAGTAAGAAGAAGAAAGTAAGAATAGATCGGAACGGCTGTACCAGGCTGCATGCACGACCGGCAAACGCGCACTAGGACACCTCTCATCCACCATCCCTCCAAGGAGAAAAGGCCGAGTTCACTCAACCTGTTTTCATAAGGCATGCTCCCCAATCCAGGCAACATCCTTGTAAATCTCCTCTGCACCCTTCCTATGGTTTCCACATCCTTCCTGTAGTGAGGTGACCAGAACTGAACACAGTACTCCAAGTGGGGTCTAACCAGGGTCTTATATAGCTGCAACATTACCTCTCGGCTCCTAAATTCAATTCCACGATTAATGAAGGCCAATACACCGTATGCCTTCTTAACCACAGCGTCAACCTGCGCAGCTACTTTGAGCGTCCTATGGACTCGGACCCCAAGATCCCTCTGATCCTCCACACTGCCAAGAGTCTTACCACTAATACTATATTCTGCCATCATATTTGACCTACCAAATGAATCACTTCACACTTTTCTATGTTGAACTCCATCTGCCACTTATCAGCCCAGTTTTGAATCCTATCAATGTCCCGCTGTAACCTCTGACAGCCCTCCACACTGTCCACAATACATCCAACTTTATGTCATCAGCAAACTTACTAACCCATCCCTCCACTTCCTCATCCAGGTCATTTATAAAAATCACGAAGAGTACAGGTCCCAGAACAGATCCCTGAGGTACACCACTGGTCACTGACCTCCATGCAGAATATGACCCATCTACAACCACTCTTTGCCTTCTGTGGGCAAGCCAGTTCTGGATCCACAAAGCAATGTCCCCTTGGATCCCATGCCTCCTTACTTTCTCAATAAGCCTTGCATGGGGTACCTTATCAAATACCTTGCTAAAATCCATATACACTACATCTACTGTTCTTCCTTCATCAATGTGTTTAGTCACATCCTCAAAAAATTCAATCAGGCTCGTAAGGCACGACCTGTCTTTTACAAAGCCATGCTGAATATTCCTAATCATATTATACCTCTCCAGATGTTCATAAATCCTGCCTCTCAGTATCTTCTCCATCAACTTAACAACCACTGAATTCAGACTCACTGGTCTATAATTTCCTGGGCTATCTCTACTCCCTTTCTTGAATAAAGGAACAACATCCGCAACCTCCCACTCCTCTGGAACCTCCCCCATCCCCATTAATGATTCAAAGATCATCGCTAGAGGCTCAGCAATCTCCTTCCTTGCCTCCCACAGTAGCCTGGGGTACATCTCATCCGGTCCTGGTGACTTATCCAACTTGATGCTTTCCGAGAGTTCCAGCACATCCTCTTTCTTAATATCTACATGCTCAGGCTTTTCAGTCTGCTGCAAGTCATCACTACAATCACCAAGATCCTTTTCCATAGTGAGTACTGAAGTAAAGTATTCATTAAGTACCCCTGCTATTTCCTCCGGTTCCATACATTGATAGATCGTTATATTTTTCAGACTGGTCAATAGATAATGAATAAAATGAGATATGTGGTTAGTGTATGGAAGTTAGGATGAGGTTAAAATAAAACACCCATGATCTAATAGAATGGTGGAGGGGGTGCAATGAACCAAATGGCCTACTCTTGCTTATGCTCTTATGTCCTCATAGTAAATTCATAGGGTGCAGTGAATTGAGCAAGGTTTGAGGTTGTCATTCAAGTGATAGTGATTTGAAAATACTCTTTCAGTCTGTGATCACTTATTTGAAGACATTAAACCTCTTGTGGGATTGACACAGGTTTTGGTGTATGATCCTGACAATTGCCTCTGAATAACTTCCCCAAGATAGAATTAGAGAGAGCACAGAGGAGATGTACTAGGAAGCTGCCTGGATTAGAAAACGTGTCTTATGAGGATAGGTTGAAAGAACTAGGGCTTTTCCCTTTGGAGCAAAGGAGGATGAGAGGTGACTTGATAGTTGATAGAGGTGTACAAGATGATAAGTGGTATAGATCAAATGGATAGCCAGAGACAGTCAGGATGGGAAATAGTTTCTTCCCTCAGGCCATTAGGCTTCTGGACTCCCTGCCACAATGTATTCAAAATGTCACTGTTTAATCCGTTCCGTACCTTACAGAATTTAATGTGACACACATCAAAGTTGCTGGTGAACGCAGCAGGCCAGGCAACATCTCTAGGAAGAGGTACAGTCGACGTTTCGGGCCAAGACCCTTCGTCAGGACTAACTGAAGGAAGAGTTAGTAAGAGATTTGAAAGTGGGAGGGGGAGGGGGAGATCCAAAATGATAGGAGAAGACGGGGGGGGGGAGGGATGGAGCCAAGAGCTGGACAGGTGATTGGCAAAAGGGATATGAGAAGATCATGGGATATGAGAGGATCATGGGACAGGAGGCCCAGAGAGAAGGAAAAGGGATATGAGAGGATCATAGGATCTTGCCAATCACCTGTCCAGCTCTTGGCTCCATCCCTACCACTCCTGTCTTCTCCTATCATTTTAGATCTCCCCCTCCCCCTCCCACTTTCAAATCTCTTACTAGCTCTTCCTTCAGTTAGTCCTGACGAAGGGTCTCGGCCCGAAACGTCGACTGTACCTCTTCCTAGAGATGCTGCCTGTCCTGCTGCGTTCACCAGCAACTTTGATGTGTGTTACTTGAATTTCCAGCATCTACAGAATTCCTCGTGTTTAAGTATTTAATGTGTGCACTTTTGTTCATTATTTATGTCTGATTCATCTGTAGATTTCATCCTTACCTTCATAAATTTTTCTGTGTTATGTGTACTACAGTGCTTTACACCCTGGTTCGGAGAAATGCTGACTTGTTTCTGTATACATTGTCTGATTATATTTGTTATATACATGTATATAGTTAAATGACAATAAACCTGACTTGACTTTATTGTAGGATGGAAATAGGTAATACAAGGAGGCATAATTTTAAGGTGATCGGAGGAAATTATAGGGGGGATGTCAGAGGTGTGTTATTATACACAGAGAATGGTGGGTGCGTGGGATGCATTGCCCAGGCGGGATGGCAGTAGAGATTAGGGATACATAAGGGATATTTTAGAAACTCTTAGATAGACACATGTTTTCAAGATTGCCTGTTGTCATTCTTCAGTACACAAGTGTAAAGGAGAATGAAATGATTGTAAATTCCAGTCTGATGCAGTGTTTAAAAAAGCGCAAAAAGTATACAGAACACAATAAAACAATAAATATAAATACATAAGTTTAGTATATATACATTGACTGATTGCATGTACAGGAAGTCAAGTCAGGTTTATTAACATTTAACTATATACTGCCAAATGAGACAATGTTTCTCCAGACCAGGGTGTAAAGCACAGAGGTTAGTACACATAACGCATGTAAAACACAGAATAACTTAGGAGAGTAAGAATTAAATCTACAAAATGAATTCCACATAGATAAACAAAATAAAGTGCAGAAATTAAATGTTGAAGGGTACAGTAGAAATCATCTGGTGGCACATTGATGTGAGGCGGCAGGGAGTTCAGAAGCCTAATGGCCCGAGCAAAGAAGCTGAATCTCATCCTGACTGTTGTCTTTATGCATCAGTCTCTCCTGCCCGATGGTAGAATGTGAAAGAGGATGCTGGATGGATGAGTGGATCCTTAATAATACTAAGGGCCCTGCATATATGACACTCCTGATAAATATCCCTGATGGATGGTAGGGAGACCCCTATGATCCTCATGGCCATTCTTACATTCCTTTGTAGGGAATTCCGGTCCGATGCTCTGCTGCTCCCATACCAGATGGAGATGCAGTTTGTCAGGACACTCTCAATGGTGCTCCTGTAAAATTTAGTTACAATTGGTAGGGGCAAGCCTTATCTGCATCAATCTCCTCAGGAAGTGGAGGCACTGCTGTGCTTTCTTATTCAGGGTGGTGATATTGAGGGCATCCATGATGTGTACTCCCCGGAACTTGGTGCACTTAACTCTGTCTACGGAGGAGCCATGTATGCGCTGTGGAGGATGGTACATATGCACCATTATGTCACAGTTAGGTACAGGAGTACCTGTACATAAGGTGGCTCTTGACTGGAAATACGGTGGTGGGGTTGGTCAAAGGGCCTGTACAGTGCTGTGATGTTCTCTATTCTTGTTCTATATTCTAAGACATAACCTTCTTTGAGATAGCTCCAGTGATGCATTCAAAAAATTTTGATAGCACTCC
Source organism: Mobula birostris (assembly GCF_030028105.1). Taxonomy (NCBI): domain Eukaryota; kingdom Metazoa; phylum Chordata; class Chondrichthyes; order Myliobatiformes; family Myliobatidae; genus Mobula; species Mobula birostris. The sequence continues at coordinate 160,625,724 of NC_092371.1, forward strand.
GTTCAATGTCACTGATCATTACCATTTTCAGGGTCAGGGTCACTCCCTGCTCATCTCTCCACACCTACTCCAGTAACATTGCACTTTCCCTTTAAGACACCATGCTCGCTGCAGCTACCATTTGAAAGTTACTCATGGGACCCAAGCTGAGGTGCACAATCAGTAAACAACAGCTGTAATCTTTCTAATAAGTAAACAGATCAAAACTGATGAGTTTCCTACATTTCAGTCAAGTATTCCAAACTAATCATGCATTGTGATCTCTGTGGCCATTGTCAAGGCCTCTCTGATTTAGGACATGACTCAAGCATCATTACAAGCACACTACTCAAGCATCATTTGAAAGTGAAAATTGAAATAAGAAATGAGAAATTTAACAGCCTCGTAATTTTGGACTCAGGATTCATTTTGATTGAAAATTTTGAGTTCAAGTTTGAAAACCATTTAGTATATGACATATCTCAGCCTGTTTATACAGTGTATGTGATTAAATTATTTTGATAGTAGTAGTACAATCACTCGAGTTGAGTACAATGTTCTCCTGTGGGGTTTTCTTTTGGTGGGTCCTCAAGTGCCCCATTCAGGATCCACATATTCTTGTGCAGTGTGGGCAAGAGTGTGGGTAGCTGAGATTAGTGCTTGGGTCCTTTGGTTGTTCAGAAAAAGACGTCCTGATAGCATTAAAGAGTCAATGTGAAATGATTACAAGTTTATTCCCAAATCACAGTTCATATCGTCATCATAATCACTACAATAAAACCTGTGTGAGGAGAGCAAATGGCTTCATAACATTTATCCTCCCTCAAGGACTTCTATCATTATATGGTTCAACATCAATTTTTGTTTCAGTGTGTTGTAGTGAAATGCCTCAGCACTTTTAATGATATTCAAACAGTAGTTCCAAAGCATTAAGCCAAGACTCAGAGATAGTAGAAAAGCACACAGTAGGTCAGTAAGCCTCTATAAAGAAAATGAGGGTGGCTTCCATCATTAATGATTCTCACCAACCAGGATATGCACCCTTCTCTTCACAAGCATTGTGGTGTTAGTACTAAAGACTCATTCTAGCCTGAAGGCCAACACTCAACACTTTAGGACCAGCTTCTTTCCCTCTGCTATCAGATTTCAGAATGGTCCATGAACCCATGAGCACTATCTCACTATTCATCTTCCACATGATTGGTTGATTGAATGATTGATTTAAATCTGTTGCATTATATTGTAGCCACAAAACAACAGATTTCGTCTATCAGGAGTACTGTGTGCAGCTCTGGTCTCCTTACTTAAGGAAAAATATTAATACCGTCATAGAGGAGGCACAGGAGCCTGAAAATACACACTCTACATTTTAGGAATGGCTTCTTCCCCTTTGCTATCAGATTTCTGAACGGTCCTTTAACTTATGAACACTACCTCATATTTCTCTTTCATGCTATTCATATATTCATTTCTCTATTAATTCATTCATTCATTAATTTACTTATTTGTTTATTATTTTACTTATTAATTTATTGTAACTTACAATAATTTTTATGTCTTGCACTGCACTGCTGCCACAAAACAACAAATTTCATGACATAAGACAGTGATAATAAACCTGATTCAGAATCTTTTTGAGTGAGGACATTTCTTTAAAACAAAGAACAATTATCTGGGGAGAAGAGGGAATGTATTCTAGAGTCTGCGAGCTAATAATTAGTGTATTATAAACCACCAGAAAGCTTGTGAAAATATTTGAGATTGCATAATTTATAAACTACCCTATTTTTTGTTCCTTTTGGTTTTAGGGAGTAAATTGTGAGCAAAACTACAATGATTGCTTCATCTATTCTTGCCCAGTGGGCTATGAATGTGTTGATGGCCTTAACAATGTGAGCTGCCTTCCAATTTCCTCTACCACTGATACTGAAAACCCTGGTGTGGCATCATTTATCGCAGCATCCCTTGTCACACCTACATTGACTTCAGCAGTGTCTGTGGTGTCAGGCAGCACTGTGGGCCACCAGGACAGAGAATCGCAGAGAAATTCATCTGATAATGGAGGTATGTGAAAGTGTGAACAGGTTTATAATCTTGTTGTTTGTAAATGTCAGAACTTTTATTTTTGGAATCACGATTCTCTCCAGTGATTGCATTTCAAATTATATCTGTAATTCATCTCATACCTTTGACAGCATTTCACATTGCACAGCAGATACATAATGATCATTCACGGTCAGTCACTTTGAAATGAGATGAGGAGAAATTTCTTTATGCCAAAGGTTATAAGTCTTCAGAATTCTCTGCCTCAGATATCTGTGGTTATTCGGTTGTTGAGCAAGTCGAAGATATAGATCAATAATTTTTTTTGGATATTATATGGCTGAGGAGGTTTAATTGAGTGGAAAAGCAAATTGTGCAGAGGATACGGAGAGGCTGCAGAGAGATATAGATAGGTTAAGTGAGTGGGCAAGGGTCTGGCAGATGGAGTACAACGTTGGTAAATCTGTGGTCATCCACTTCGGAAAGAAAAATGAAAGAGCAGTTTATTAATTAAATGGTAAAAATTGCAGCATGCTGCTGTGTAGAGGGACTTGATGATACTTGTGCATGAATAACAAAAGGTTGGTTTGCAGGTTCAATAGAACGTTGGCCTTCATTGCTAGAGGGATTGAATTTAAGAGCAGGGAGGTTATTCTACTGCTATACAGGGCTCTGGTGAGGCTGCACCTGGAGTACTGTGTGCAGTTCTGTTCTCCTTGCTTGGGGAAGGATATACTGGTTTTGGAGGTGGTGCAGAGGAGGTTGACCAGGTTGATTCCAGATGTGTGAGGGTTAGACTATGAAGAGAAATTGAGTTGCCTGACACTATACTTGCTGGAATTCAGAAGAGTGAGAGGAGATCTTTTAGAACCATATAAAATTATGAAAGGGGTAGATAAGATTGAGGCAGGCAAGTTGTTTCCACTGGTAGGTGAGTCAAGAACTAGGGGAAATAGCCTCAAGATTAGGGGGAGTAGATTTTGGAAGGAGATGATGAAGAAGAACTGCTTTTCCCAGAGAACAGTGAATCTGTGGAATTCTCTGCCCAATGAAACAGTGGAGGCTACTTCATTTAAGACAAGCTTGGAGAGATTTTTGCATAGTAGGGGAATTAAAGGTTATGGGGAAAAGGCAGGTAGATGGAGATGAGTCCATGGCAAGATCAGCCATAATTTTGTTGAATGGCAGAGCAGGCTTGATGGGCCTGATGGCCTGCTCCTGCTCCTATTTCTTATGTTCTTTTTTAATAAGTTATTTGTAAAGTGAATGAACGACATAGAATGTAGATTCTAGAGTATAACAGCACAGTACAGGATCTTTAGCCATGGTGTTGTACCAAACTTTTAACCTTCTCTGAGATCAACCTAACCCTTCACTCTGACATACTGCTCCATTTCTCTATCATCCATGAGCCTACCTAAAAGATTCTTAAAAGCCCCTAATATATCTGTCTCTACTACCACCCTGGCATGGTAATCCTGTGTATGCACCATTCTCTGTATAAAGAATTTACTCTAACATTTCCCCCTATAACTTCCTCCAATCACTTTAAAATTATGACTATTTCAATCCTAGGAAAAAGTCTCTGACTAACCATTCGATCGGAGCCTCTTATCATCTTGTACACCTCTATCAAATCATATCTTATCTGTCTTTGCTCCAAAGAGAAAAATTCTACCTCAAACAACCTGTCTCCATATGACATGCTCTCTAGTCCAGGCAGCATTCTGGTAAATGAGCAGTGAGATCTTATTGGGTGATGAAGCAGGCTCCTGCTTGCTCTTCCCTTTGTTGATTAAAGTTGGGTCCTTTCTGTCATTTCTTCATTCACTCTGTCATCCTCAATAATGCAATCCAAACATTGCAAATCAGTGGCAAATGAGGTCACTGCCACCCTGCCATCTGGTTTGAGGATAATATTGCCATTGCACATTTGTTTCATGGAGAAAATTCATGCACTTGCAGCTCCTTTACTGTCCTGAATGCTAGCTCTAACCTCACTGGAATGTCCAAGAAGTAGCATTTCATCAATGCAGCTTAAATTTACTCCATTTCATCAATGGAGTAAAGCAAGCCATGAAAATTATATTAAAAACAGTAAATGATGAAAATAAGACAGCATTATTAGAGTGAAGTAACACATACAAAATGCTTGAGGTACTCAACAGGTCAGGAAGCACCTATGGAAATGAATACACAGTTAACATTATAGACCAACACCCTTCTTCAGGATTGAAAATGAAGGGAAGGAGAAGCCAGAATAAGAAGGAGTCGGGAGGGGAAGGAGTACAAGCTAGAACGTGATAAAAGAAGCCAGTGGGTGGGGGAGGGGTATGAGGTGAGAAGCTGGGAGCTGATTGGTAGAGAAGGTAAAGAAGAAGAAGGGATCTGATAGGAGAGGAGAGTGGATCGTAGAAGAAAGGGGAGGAGGAGGGGCACTAGGGGCTGGTGATAGGCAAGTGAGAAGAAGAGAAGAGTAAGAGGGGAGCCTGAGGGGGGAATGGAAAAAGAGGGAAGGGGGAAGAGGGAAAATTACCAGAAGTTACAGAAGTTAATGTTTCTGCCATCAGATTGGAGGCTACACAGATGGAATATGAGGTGTATCATAAGAGAGAAGACATGGTTCCATTTTCAAGGCAACAAACTTTCATCACAAATGGAAAAAAATTATTTCCATTTTGAGATTATAGATGGTTGTTAACATGGTAAAATAATGGACGTTATAAAGGAGAATTAAAGAAGGAAATACCTCACACATTTCAGAGACTTTTGCCTCATGATTGAGGAGTTACAACTTTTTCTCTGAACTTTCCTTCCCTCTTTCCTCCTTTGGTATTCCTTCAAAGCTATTTCTCTGTCCACATTTTTGGCCACCTTTTCTAATATTTCCTTCTTTCATCTGCCTATCACCTCCCCCTGGGTCCCTTCCTCTTTCCCATTATCCTATGGTCCACTTTCCTGTCCAATCAGATGCCTTTCTCTCCAGCTCTTTATCTTTCCTACCCACCTGGCTTCACCTATCACCTTCCAGCTATTCTCCTCCCCTCCCCCATCTTTTTCTTCTGGCATCTTCACCATTCTTTTCCAGCCCTGATGAAGAGCCTCAGCCCAAATGTCAACTGTTTACTCATATCCATATATGCTTCCTGATCTGCTGAGTTCCTCCAGCATTTTGTCTATGTTGAAATGTGTGGGGGTTGGCATTAAAGCATTAGAGAAGGACTGCTCCTCAGGTTTGAACACAACATCAATGATGTTAAGTGGGTATTGGAAGGCAAAATAAACCAGCAAAGAGGGCAGTGATGGCTGTATTGTATTTGGTGTCCATTTGAAATCAAGTAGAAACATTTGGAGTAAGCTTAAGTTTATAACTAAGCCAATATTTTGTTCTAATAGTTATGCACGATGGTAGAGTTCAAATCCAGGTACCTGAGTATACATTGCAGTCTCAAACCAAGGGAATGCTGCAATGCTGCATTGTTCAGGTGCTGCCTCGGAGGTTTCAATTTATCCTCCATCACAAGCCATGCTTAGAGAAGGAAAGGTCCCTGATATCTTAGAGATGAAAGGGTGTCCAATGCCATGACAGATGAAAGGAGAAATAACACTGCCAATTAATCAGTGGTGCTTGGCAGTGGTGTGTGAGAGGAATGGCAAATCCTCCCAGGCTGCCTCTCATTCCGTGATCAGAAATAGGCTGGGGGCACTCTGCAGCCCCAGCCTGGTCTCTCTCGGTCTCTGCAGCGATTACACTGGTCATGACTTGCCTTGTCCAGACTGAGAGGCTGTGGATCACGTTTGTTCAATGCTGAATTCCACCTGACTTTGCTGGACCTCACCTCATATTGGAGGTTTGTTCTTCCTGTATGTTTCAGGTGTTGGAGAAGGAGGGGTGTAGAGGTGGGGGCTGAGTTGGATATAGTTTGTTATTATGCAATTTACTCTGTTTTATGTATTTAATAGTGACCAACAATGATTTTTAATTAAGTTTAGATAATTTTTAAGAACTTAATTTTGGTATTGAATGTAACTTTTTATCTAAGTGACAAAACATGAAATGTTGCTTTGCCTACTGTGCATGTTGTCAAGAATACAAAACTGCTAAACTATACCTTAAGGTACAAAATATTATTTTTTATCTGGAAATTAGGAAATTCCAATATTGTGCAAAAAGTCACATTTTAAGTATCAGGATACACACAAAACCGTGTACTTCAGGCAGTCAAGGAGCAGAACACAATATCTGTCATGACATTTAAGTATAGTCCATCAGAAGGAAGAGGAGAAATAGGGAGATCTGAGAGTGATTGTGCAATAGTGATCAATGGGCATTGTCAAACCACCATCCATTATACATCTCTCACAAACTCTCTAATGGACACAACAGCACTGTGGTTAATTTACTGCAGTAACAGCTGGAGTTCTGGCCCACTGACTGGAGGCACAAGTTCAAATCTCACAAGGAGAGTGGGAAATTTAAATTTCAAGGAATTCAATAAAATCACACAGTGACAGTGCCAAAGGAGGACTGGATCATTGGGAAAGCTCATTTAATACACCAAGCCTCTGAAATCCTTTGTTTAACTAAGTCCTTTACAGGTTAGCGTTAGGGAAGTTATGGACGTCGTATTTTAATTTTTTTCATTTAGAGATACAGCATGTAACAGGCCCCTCCAGTCCAACGCACTGCCTAGCAACCCACCTATATAACCCTAGCCTAATCAGGGGACAATTTACAATGAACAATTAACCTATTAACCAGTATGTCTTTAGACTGTGGGAGGAAACCAGAGCTCCTGGAGGAAACCCACGTGGTCACACAGAAAATGTACAAACTCTGTACAGACAGTGCGGGAAATTAAGTCCAAGCTCCAACACGCCAAGCTGTAATAACATTGCGCTAACCACTTCGTTACCATGGCGCATAAAACATAGCATGTTTTATAGCATGCTATGGTGACACTGGCAGGCTGCCCACGATCCTCGAATTGTGTTAGTCATTGACTGTAGGTTTTGATGTTCAATGCACATATGACAAATACAGCTGATCTTTAAAGGGATCTTTAATTTCCTTAAAACAAAACTATTTCAATTACTTAAGTAGAAATAAAAAGAGGGAAAGAAACATTTTACATAAATTGCTCACACTTCAAATTCTCTGCTGGAATCGTGGAGCGTTTGAGCAGAACATCACACTATCTTTGTGCTCCTCACCATTATCCCTGGACCAGCTTTTCAGTGAGCTATACACTCACTTCTATTAGCTTCTTCTTTCCTCTTTGATCCATCAAAATGGCGTTTCTTAAATATGTGTGCATTCCCTTCTTACGAGTATTATTGAACTTACTTTCAGGCAATGCATTCCAGGTTGTGAAAACTTACTGAGTAAAAGAAGTTGTCCCTTCTCCCCACTTGTTCTTCAATCTAATTCTGGCCCCAGGTTAATGACCCAGACGCCGCTGGAAAAGGATTTTCCCTATTTATTTCTGTCTAAATCCAGCATTTTAAACACATTTTTTTGGAAATAAGAGTAAATAAAGCTCTGAAGAAAGCCCATATGTATTATGTACTTTAAGAAATGGGCAAACTGACAGAAACTGTAATATATTTATAGCATCTCATATTAGACCACAGTTAGAGGGTTAGTGTAACTTCATTTTCTTGTCCACTATAGCAAGGTCACAAAAGCCATCAAGAGCATACATTGTAAATTCAGCAGTATGAGCACAGTGATGGAAGACTCCAGAACAGAGCCTTTTAGTACAAAAGTTATTTTCACTCAACTAAGAAGCTCAAAATGATATTTTATTGGGTTGTGAAGGGTTTGAATGGCAGAGTTGGTGCTTTTATCGCTGCCTGCTGCAGGCCAGGAAGGATATATGGGCCATGGAATGGATGGGCATTAGATTCACTGGAAACATTAGGACTAAGGGTGGAACTAAACATTGTGGTTGCATAGAGTTGTTTGTTTCATTTCTATTGTATTTCATTTTTCATGTAATTGCCTGCAAGAAAATGAATCTTAAGGTAGTATGATAACATTAATATAGCCTGATAATAAACTTACTTGCAATAAGTTTAGAAGATTGAAAGATGACCAATTGAGATTTTAAAATGTTAGACACAAGAGATTTTGCAGATGCTGGAAATTCAGAGTAACACACACACACACACACACACAAACTGGAGGATCTAAGCAAGTCTGGCAGCATCTATGGAAAGGAATGAAGAGTTAGTGCCTTAGGCCAAGGTTCTCCATTGGAATGGGTAATACTGACGAAGGGTAGTGGCCTGAAATGCCAGCCCTTTATTCCCTTCCATAGATGCTGCGTCACCTTTTTAAACTTTTTGTGTTGATGGTGAGGAACCAACTCATCTTGGTCAGATCAAGGAGGCATAACCTTAATCTAAGCATCAAGCTGAATAGGGAGATAAGGTAGGAGCTCTTCTCATACAGTGACAGTGGAAGTCTGGACATCTCCGGAGGAGGTAGGAGGGAATCAAACAAAAATGATAATAAATATCTATAGTTTAAGGAACCAAAGAGGGTAGATGATGTTAATATTCAGCCTGGATATGTTGCATCATTCAGCTATTCTCTGACTGAATGATGGAACAGATCTGGGTTGAGTGGCATCACCTGTGTTCCCATGATCCTTCCAATAAATGGGGAAAAAATTATATCTTCTGATTAAAGTACAGAGCAAATTAAGGTTGTTATTCAGATGATTAAAAACTATCTTCAAACATGTAGCCTAGGGAAAAGTACACGCTCAGGACAACAAAGACTTTTTCAGGTTTTAATTCCTTTATCGGTTTTCAATGTTTAAGTGCCAGTAGAGGGTTGCGAAACAAAGTGAACGAATTTACAACCAGTTCTTGCCGTTACAATCTCAGTTTAACTTTCGGTCCACACCCTTGTGTATGGACAGAATTGCATATGCAGTATAAAAATACCAGAACTAATACGGTACTAATACGGGAGTGGCAATCCTACTTGGCTGGTGAGGAACTTTGCCCAAGCCACGCAATCCAGCATTGAGTCACATACTCGAGAAAATCTTTCCTCACCGTGGGAGGACCCAATTCCGACGCCTTACCACGTCTTCAGCAGAAAGCAAAAATGGTCTCCCCACTATCCCGCACGTGCGTAATGACATCACCATCTCCACTTAAAGGCACAGACAACTATCCTAGCATTACCTGGATGGCTGCCTAAGTACACTTTTAACGATACTGAATAAGACCCGACGGTCACCCGGTTACATTCTCCTCTACATTCAAGTAATAGTCCTCAATTACTCGCTCACTACAAGGGTACTTTTAACCTCCTTAACTGCTTCTCTAAAGAGAACTGAACTGAGACTAGCCAGTACTTCGGACATTGCTGCGGGACTTATGGAGACCTCATCAAGGACTGACCTTGGTTCGCGATGTGAGTTAGGGAGCTGTCCAGCATTTACTCATTTACTCCTGCAGGGTGCTGCTACAAGAGGGCTACCGACCTTTGCCCCTGCATTAGCCATCGTCGGCTCCCCCGTCTCAGTTCCAGAAGGTGTCATATTTTCGGAAGATATGCTGTCTAGGCTAGGGTCAAGACTCTGTGTACCCTGTTCTGACATGTCTTCTACCACTATCACACCATTCTCCGAATCCTCAGAATCTGATTCATGCCCTGGGGGTGAGCTGGCCTGAGTTACTGGAGTTTGCAGTCTCCTTTAGGTAGCTGGAGTGGGATGGTTCTCACGGGTCCTGATGTCTACCCTGTTCACCCTCTTGCTAGGCCCACCCTCCCAAGGTTCCACAGTGTATGTGTTGCCCAGTACCTCTACCACCCTGCAGACGGTTGAGTTCCAAGCATCCTGGATCTTATTACGGCTAATGGTCTGTTCCTCAGGTAAACCAGCGCATTCACATCAACTTTGGGATAATACACTTTGTCCTCCTGCCAGGCAATGCATTCTGCCGCCTTCTGTTCAGAGTATTCTTTTGCTCTGGCATGCGCATCCCTCAGTCGGCTCTGGTGTACAGCTAGCCAGTCATGTTTCTGGTCCACCGTCTGTTCTTGCCCCAGCAGAGCATCCATGGGCAAGTAGGGATCCACCCAAAACAACAGATAGTAAGGTGAATACCCAGTGGTTGCGTGAGGTGTCGCATTAATATGCATACATCAACTCGGGTAGATGTTCTGGCCGTCTTTGCTTCTTTTCAGGAGGCAGCGTACGCAACAAATCATGCATCGTCCTGTTGAAATGCTTGCACTGCGCTTTGCCAGTAGGATGATGAGGTGTAGTACGGCTCTTCTTTACCCCGTATAGTTCGCAAAGCTCAGCTATGACCTCACTTTCGAAGTTATGGCCCTGGTCAGGATGCAATCTCTCAGGAACACTGTACTTCATGAACCATTCCCTCAAAAGCACCCTTGCTGTGGTATCCGCCTTTTGATCCTGAGTCGGAAATGCTTGGGTAAATTTAGTGAAAACGTTGTGACCACTAAGACATTCTCATGCCCGTCAGTTTTCGGCTCCAACACAGTGAAATCTACAGCTACAACTTGAAGCGGCCTAAAAGCCAGAAATGACTTCATGGCAGGGGGTGGATCCTAGGCTGCAGCATTTTATTTAGTAGACAACGTGGACAATTTTTGACCCACTGTGTCACATCCTCGTGTATGCCCACCCAAAAACATTGGCTTCTCAACAACTGCAGAGTACGTTCTACGCCTTGATGGCCCATAAAGTCATGTACATACTCTAACACTTTGCTTCTCAAGCTGATAGGTAGCAGAAGTTGGTAACACTCCCCAGGCTTCTCATGCTCAACCACCTGATACAGTAACCCTTTACACTCCCTGATACTGTCCCAGTGCCTTAACAGAGACAAAACAGGTTTAGGTAGAGTTTTACGCTCCTGGCCACTCAGCCTCCTTTTCTGATCCCATAAGTCTCTTAGGATACCTAATACAGGGTCTTGCTGCTGAAAAGTACGCAAGTCCCTATTAGAATAACCTGGGAGGGTTGGAGTGTTCCCTTGCGTCGGATCACTTACATCACTAGTACCAGCTTCCCAGGCTCGAATTTGCTTAACCCAACAGCTGTTAAGACCAGCGGTAACCAGTGCCAGGTCAAAAGCGGTGCCACGATTGATCAAACTATAAATTGCCACAGCTCCATCAAAGTCCGCATCCTTTGGGACAGGCTCAGGCTCCCCTGCAAGGGGCTGCCTAGAGAGTACATCAGCCATGGTATCGCTCCGACCCGGACGATACTGGACATCGAAGTCAAACACTGCGTGGACAAGTTGCCTACACTGGCTGATAATGTTCATGCCTACAATACATGGGCTAGGGGGTTTGGTGCTAACAGGAAGCCACAATTTGGTATCTTCATGCCCATTGCTTGAACCTCTAGCTCTAGATACCCAAGGTAAGGAATATCAAGACCGTTTGCAGCCGCTAGCCTAAACCAGCCAGCAGTGGACAACATACCCTCGTCCTCTCCATTCAATTATTCTCGAAAGAACTGTTTGATCAAGGTGCTTACCTGACTACCTGTGTCCAACAGACAACAGACAGCGACACCTGGTATTTCAAGCTCCACAGCTGGACATGTCCCTATGGCACGTTGTGGCAACTGGCCACAGGGTAGCAGTACATTATCTGTATCTATGAGGTTCTGCCGAATTGCCGGACTCCCAACCTCTTGAGGGCAGCAGGATGCAGACTCCACTTCTGTGGGCAATTCTTGGCCAAATGCCCTCCCACCTGACACTTGAAACATATTGGTTGCCCATCTTCTGTGAACCTAGGCTGTAAATTATTTCTGCCACTAGTAGCACATGTAAAATCCCTCTGCACAGTGAGATCTTTCACTGCTTGTGTCAATTCACAAAGGGCCTTGCCCTGATCTGCGACTACTTTAAGGACATCATCTAGTGTGACAGACTCAGATTCCTGAGCTTTAAGAATCGAGCACTGTGCCTGGCCACCGCTACACTTTGACTTTCCGGACCTCGTATTTCCCATGGGCTCTTCTACGAGCCACAGACGAGCCTCCTCCCTCACTTCTATCATTGAGGACTCAGGGTGGTCCCGCACGAACCTGTGGAGCTCCCTTCTGAGGGACAGATCCCTGATCCCCTCTATAAATTGATCTCTTAGCACCACCCTCTTATCGGTCACGGCATCAGGGGAGTTCTTCAGTATCAAGTTAAGAGCTTGGGCTAGGGCATGTGAAAACTCTCTTACGTCTTCACCCTCACGCTGTTTGCGACTGTAGAAGCTATGCACTACGCTTGTCTCTAAAAGCTTCCCTGAGATAGGTGAACAAGTCATCAGCGCGGTCTTCCCCAGCATCACTGCGCATATGTGCTTCCTCTAAGGCTGCACCCCTGAGCAGGGACAAAACAAAGTCCTACTGATCCTGGTCAGACTGATTTCTACTATGAAGTGCACGTTGTACTACTTCAATAAAGTCATCAACAGACCTCCTATCTTTCTCAACATACTCTGTAAATGGAACAATGTGTCTTTCCCTTGGGACATATACATAGGACCTTTTGCTTAATTTATCTATGGTTGCCATAGCTTCATCATACCTACTACGCAATTGCCTAATTTGTTCATTCAAATCAAGTTCAACTGGTATGTCCTCTGAGCGTGACATAGTAAAACCTCAAGTCTTTAAAGTTCACACAACAAGCCTGCAAAAGGGAAATGCTGTGGTCCTTTGCTCCAAATGCGCTGGCTTCACGGCCCGCAGTTCTCGGGGTCCACGTCACCGCTCTGCATCCTGACGTCAGTCGCTGACATCTCGGCCCGTTCCCGAGGCTCTACCACGCTCTCTCCTTCCGCCCGACGGGAACACGGTCCTGTCTTCACCACTACTGTATTAGGTATTGTAAATTATACTGCATACAACAATCAGAGACCCTCTCAACTGGCTTGAAATTAGCCCCACTCCTGGTACCAGATTTTGTAGCCTGGGGAAAAGTACACGCTCAGGACAACAAAGACTTCTTCGGGTTTTAATTCCTTTATCGGTTTTCGATGTTTAAGTGCCAGTAGAGGGTCGCGAAACAAAACAAATGAATTTACAACCAGTTCTTGCAGTTACAATCTCAGTTTAACTTTCGATCCACACCCTTGTGTATGGACAGAATTACATATGCAGTATGAAAATACCAGAACTATTACGGTACTAATACGGGAGTGGCAATCCTACTTGGCTGGTGAGGAACTTTGCCCAAGCCACGCAATCCAGCGTTGAATCACTTACTCGAGAAAATCTTTCCTCACCGTGCCCAGGACACTCTGAGAGGACCCAATTCCAACGCCTTACCACGTCTTCAGCAGAAAGCAAAAGTGGTCTGCCCACTATCCTGCGCGTGCGTAATGACATCACCGTCTCCACTTAAAGGCACAGACAACTATTCTAGCATTAACCGGATGGCTGCCTAAGTATACAGTTAATGATACTGAATAAGACCCGACGGTCACCCGGTTACAAACAAAATACTAGTGGAGTTCGGAGGCCTGAAGCAGACGCCATTGTAACTTTTGGGCACTTGAAGGACAGGACAAAACAAAGTCATGAGGAGATAAACACACCACAAAGGTAATTTTAGAATACTGTGCGTATATACTTCCACTGAGAAGAGAAAGGACTGAACAATCTTCTACATTTTTATTGGTACAGGAATTGAATAAATTTTGCTTGTTTGTGTAACTTGCCATGCCACTTTCTATCTCTAACGTATTTTGCATAAAGGTAACATAAAATAGCTCAGATATATATCTCCCTTCTGAAGAAGAAGATAGAAGTAAGCTAGAACTTAGGAGAGAGCTTTTAGTATTATGGATCTGAAACCAATGCACTGTGACCAAATAGGTCCTGCAGTGAGCAGAGAATGGTGTTATAAATTACAATCCTAAACCTCCCTCTTGAGCATTAACTTTGAGAGAATAAAGATGCACTTTTTGAAATTCAATTTTCTTTTTCTTAGTTTTAGAGTGTCCATGGTTGTCATCAAGCTTCAGTAGCATTGCCAGCACCAGATCATTTTAGTTATCTAGATACTGTACTCACTGATTTTCCTATATTTGGATTTTCAGAAGGCATTTGACAAGGTGCCACACATGAGGCTGATTAACAAGATAAGAGCCCATGGAATTATGGGAAAGTTACATACGTGAATAGGGCGTTGGCTGATTGGCAGGAAACAGAGAGTGGGAACGAAGGGATCCTATTCTGGTTGGCTGCCAGTTACCAGTGGTGTTCCACAGGGGTCCGTGTTGGGGCCGCTTCTTTTTACGTTGTACATCAACGATTTGGATTATGGAATAGATGGCTTTGTGGCTAAGTTTACTGATGATACAAAGGTAGGTGGGGGGGCTGGTAGTGCTGAGGAAATGGAGGGCCTGCAGAGAGACCTGGATAGATTGGAAGAATGGGCAAAGAAGTGGCAAATGAAATATAATGTTAGAAAGTGTATGGTTATGCTTTGGCAGAAGAAATAAATGGGCAGACTATTATTTAAATGGGGAGAGAATGCAATGTTCTGAGATGCAACGGGACTTAGGAGTCCTCGTGCAGGATACCCTTAAGGTTAACCTCCAGGTTGAGTCGGTGGTGAAGAAGGCGAATGCAATGTTGGCATTTATTTCAAGAATGAATGTTGAGGCACTATAAGGCACTGGTAAGATCTCACTTGGAGTACTGTGGGCAGTTTTGGGCTCCTTATTTAAGAAAGGATGTGCTGACGTTGGACAGGGTACAGAGAACATTCACTAGAATGATTCCAGGAATAAGAGGGTTAACATATGAGGAAAGTTTGTTGGTTCCTGGACTGTATTCCTTGGAGTTTAGAAGAATGAGGGGGGACCTCATAGAAATATTTCGAATGTTGAAAGGCATGGACAGAGTGGATGTAGCAAATTTGTTTCCCATGATGGGGGAGTCTAGTACGAGAGGGCGTGACTTAAGGATTGAAGGGCGCCCATTCAGAACAGAGATGCGAAGAAATTTTTTAGCCAGAGGGTGGTGAATCTATGGAATCTGTTGCCGTGGGTGGCAGTGGAGGTCAAGTCATTGGGTGTATTTAAGGCAGAGATTGATAGGTATCTGAGTAGCCAAGGTTATGGTGAGAAGGCGGGGGAGTGGGACTAAATGGGAGAATGGATCAGCGCATGATAAAATGACGGAGCAGACTTGATGGGCCGAATGGCTGACTTCTGCTCTTTTGTCTTATGATCATATGGTCTTATTTATGAATGTCCCTTCCTTTTTTTTGGAA
The DNA here is from genome assembly GCF_030028105.1 of Mobula birostris. NCBI lineage: Eukaryota > Metazoa > Chordata > Chondrichthyes > Myliobatiformes > Myliobatidae > Mobula > Mobula birostris. The sequence continues at coordinate 160,641,039 of NC_092371.1, forward strand.
CCGAGTGGACATTACAGTGTGAGTATTAAACCTGGAAAAAATTTGGAATCTTTGTCAACAAGGTCCAGCTGGTGTTGCCAGCTCTGGTTGAATTAATTCCTAGAGGTTTCTTCTGACCGTCTCAAGTTCAAGTTCACGTTTATCGTTATTCAACCATACACCTAAGTACAGCTAAATGAAATATCATCCCTCTTGGGCCCCGGTGCAAAACATAGTATATATAGTCAGCCCATATGGTTACCATCCAGAATATGCAGTCACAATATAACATTAGCACAAGTCCCTGAGTGGCATGGTCTGAATGATTAACAGTTTGACATAAGGTAAAGATGCATGTTAATAATGTTACTGGCACTATTATAGTAAACAAATAGTGGCATAAATAGCAGCAATAAAAGATGAAAAAGTAACCAGTGCAGGATGAGAGTATATCTGTGAGGGCTTGGGGTGTGGGGGAACTGAACTTACAGTATTTTGTATTCGTGATGTCCAAAAGTGTCTTGTGATCAGAAGAAAAAAGTGCAAGACAAACATTTGCACCTTTTGTTGGACCTGGAGAGGCCCCTGCAAGTAGGCATGCAACCATTTTGAGAGAGCTTTCCTCGCCCCATGACCCCAATGAATACTAACCGCTGGTTCATCCGTTGCACATTTTGTTTTCTTATTCATGGCCAAACGGAAAGTGCACATGCTTTCTCTGGTTCACCTTTAGGTTCAAAGAGTTCCTCTTTCCCAGAGCTCCTGAAGTTAAAAGTTGAAATGTTCAAAAAAAATGAAAAATATGTTTTCAATGCCCTGGTGAGTATTCTCTTAGTCATAGTTACCTGCTAAAGTTTAAACTTTGATTCCTGGAAACTCACGAGCAAACCTACTGGATTTGAGCTTCCAGGTCTTTACTGCTGATACAGATGTCAGCTGGGAATTTACATGTCAGTGTAGATATAAAGAAGACAAGACAGCGGTTATATTTGGTTTGAAGTCTGAAGAAATTTGGTTTGTCAACTAAAACACTAGAAAATTTCTATAAAAGTACTGTGGATAACATTCTGACAGGCTGCATCACTGTTTGGTATAAGGCCATAAGACATAGGAGCAGAATTAAGCCATCTGGCCCATCGAGTCTGCTCCGCCATTCAATCATGGCTGATCCTTTTTTTATTCTCCTCCTCAACCCCAGTTCCCAGCCTTCTCCCCGTAACCTTTGATGCCATGTCCAATCAAGAACCTATCAATCTCTGCCTTAAATACACCTAACGACCTGGCCTCCACAGCTGCATGTGGCAACAAATTCACAAATTCACCACCCTTTAGCTAAAGAATTTTTTCCACATCTCTGTTTTAAAAGGGCACCCCTCTATCCTGAGGCTGTGCCCTCTTGTCCTAGACTCTGCCACCATGGGAAACATCCGTTCCACACCTGCTCTGTCTCGGCCTTTCAACGTTCGAAAGGTTTCAATGAGATCCCCCCTCATCCTTCTGAATTCCAGCGAGTACAGACCCAGGGCTATCAAACATTCCTCGTATGATAACCTTTTCATTTTTGGAATCATCCTTGTGAACCTCCTCTGGACCCTCTCCAATGCCAACACATCTTTCCCAAGATGAGGGGCGCGAAACTGTTCACAATACTCAAGGTGAGGCCTCACCAGTGCCTTATAAATCCTCAGCATCACTTCCTTGCTCTTGTACTCTGGACCTTTTGAAATGAATGTATGTGGGGGAGGGGATACTGCACAGAACTGAAAGCTACTGCAAGTTGTAAAATTAGTCAGTTCCGATTTAGGTACTAGCCTCCGTAGTGTCCAAGACGTATTCAAGCAGTGGTGCCTCAGAAAGGCAATGTCCATTATTAAGGGCCCCCATCATCCAGGCATGCCCTATTCTCACTGTTACCATCAGGAAGGAGGCAGAAGCCTGAAGGCACACACTCAGTGATTCAGGAGCAGCTTCTTCCCCTCTGCCATATGATTTCTAAATGGACATTGAACCTATGAACACTACCCCACTTTTTTAATGGATATTGTTTCTGCTTTTGCACTATTTTTAACTTATTGAATATACATATGTAACTCCCAACTCTAACGACTCACGTTCATCTGGGGGTATACTGCCGTCTGCCCGCCAAACCATGTCTACATTTGCATAGATGCTGTGTAATGCACCCCAGTACAAACCCACAATGTAAAATATCAGACAGTACACAATGTATGATTAAATGATTACACTTTATAACTCTTTTAGCTGGTGTGGTTAGTAGAAACAAATAACACAAAGGCGCCACTCAGTAAATTTATCAGTCTTGTGCACAAAAAAATATAATTTGTTGGAGCTCACACCTTCCTAATCAATCCACAATTGACCTCCAAACCTCCAACTGCATCCGCACCGTCGAATTCCGGTTACGGCCAGCCGCTCCCGCACTCGCCCTTTCTCTTCGCTTGCCTCACCGAAAAGCCCGCAAACTCTGTTTCGGTCCCACCATACAAGATAGCATAACAGGTCATCATTGGTTAGTTCCCTGTTATCTGTAACTTTAACCCAAACATCACAGCTCTAGAGAAACATTACCTCATCATTTAACATTACAGAGAAGCCATTTCATATAACACTACAGAGAAGCCATTTTATTATAACACTACAAAGAAGCCATTTCATTAGCCTGAGCAGTTAACATTACAGAGAACCCTACACATATATATACTTCCTGAAATCAATTGATAGATTTATTTATTTATTCCATATTATCATGTATTGCATTGTACTGTTGTTGCTTAGTTAACAAATTTTACAACATATGCCAGAGATAATAAATCTGATTCTGAAATGCTTTGCTTCGAGGAATGAGATTTCTTTCACCAGAAGTTATTGAGTCAGTAGAATTCATTGCACAGGTGGCTGTGGAGGCCAAGATATTGGGTATATTTAAAGTGGAGGTGGATAAGTTCCTGATTAGTAAGGGTGCCAGGGGTTATGGGGAGAAGACAGGAGAATGAGGTTGAGAGCGATAACAAATCAGCTGTGATGAAATGGTGGAGCAGGCTCAGTGGGCTGAACAGCTTAATTTGGCTCCTATGTCTTATAGTCTTCTGGTCATATGGAGCGAGTCTGGTACAGTTTGATTGGATTGTGTTCAGGGACTGACCCTGTTCACAATGGCGCTGGAAGGTTTCCTTTCTGCACACCCTTGAAAATTTTTGCTTCATCAGCCTTCACAACTTGCCACCGCATGACTGCATCACTTTAGCCGCATCTGCCTGACCTTGTCCCATGTCCATCATCTTCCACAGCCCTTGCTGGATGGTTAGAAAGTTGACAGCAGGAAATATGCAATTTATTAAGCTGCAGAGTTGAAAAATAAGGAACGCTGCTAAATGGCTCTTTGTGCTTCATTTAGAACCAATCTTTCCCCATGGTTTTCCGCTCAGTAGTGCTTTGTTTCCAACATCACATCAATCTGAACTTACCCACCTTTCTTTGTTGGTACTGTATCATTAATCTTGTTTCCTTTATTTCTAAAGGCGTTAAAATGACTTTAAATCATATGGTGGGAAAAAGGTACCAATAGACTTTTCCAAAGGTATAATCTCTCGACATGATCTGTCAGACTGCCAGTCCAGCTGTACAAAGGAATTAAACAGCATGATGGAAAGAGTTCACCAATTAGATCCCGAAGAAACAGAGGCACTGGTACCTTCTCCTGGCTGTGGTGTCAATGAGATTGGACCTGGACTGGCTATTGGTGATGTATACTACCACGAACTTGAAACTTTCAGCACTCTTGATCTCAGCACCATTGATGAAAACAGCAGATAGTGCACTGCCCCACTTACTGAAGTCAATGATTAGCTATTTTGTTTCCCCGGCATTGAGGGAAAGATTGCTGTCATGGCACTGTGCCAACATGTCTCCATCTTGTACCCTGACACATCGTTCCTTGCAACATAGCCCACTATGGTGATAACATCTACAAATTTATAGATGGAGTTAGCGCAGAATCTGGAGACACCGTTCGGAGTAGAGAAGGGGGCTGAGAATGCAGCCTTGTGTGGCACCAGTATTGAAAGTAATCATGATAGAGGTGTTGCTGCCCATTCAAACTGACTGTAACCTGTTGGTCAGAAATTCAAGGACCTATTTGTTTCCAGAAGGATATCTGTGGAACACAGGGCTGCTTATGACATGGTGTAGTGGTGTGCTACACACAGCGCTAGAATAACATCATGCAGTCGGTGAGTTGTACTTGCGATAAAAGAGATTTACTCAAACTTCACGGTCTCCTTTAAAGCCTTTCCATTCCCACCCTCCCTGGGCGGGACTGCTGTGGGGAAAGCGTATTCGCAGGCCCTTCCCGCACGCGGGTTTTTCCCCCTGCTGGTGAAGATGGCCTGGCACCCTTTTTGGGGCCAGCAGCTCTGCTGGCGCGAACCGTTTTTGTGAGCCGGTTTGAGTGCACTGAAAAGTAGGTCGCCACATAACCCACCCCCCAGAACTGGCGATACCTCCCCCAATGTCCACAGTCTGGATCGGCCTCTGTTTGGGAGGTCTGCCCCTGCGCCGCGGTGCCTGAGCCCGGACCGGCTGCGCCAAGTCCACATGGGCCGGTTTGAGTCGGTCCACCGTGAAAACTTCCTCTCTCCCCCCCCCCAATGTCCAGCACGAACGTGGACCCGTCATTCCTGATCACCTTAAACGGCCCCTCGTAGGGCCACTGTAGCGGTGCCCGGTGTCTGCCCCGTCGTACAAAAAGAAACTTACAGTTCTGCACGTCTTTGGGTACACAGGTCGGGCTCTGTCCGTGCTGTGAAGTGGGTATGGGGGCCAGGTTACCAAGCCTGTCACGTAGTCTGTCCAGGACTGCTGCGGGTTCCTCCTCTTGCCCCCTTGGGGCTGGTATGAACTCTCCTGGGACTACCAGTGGTGCGCCGTACACCAACTTGGCCGACGAGGTGTGCAGATCCTCCTTGGACGTCGTGCGGATTCCGAGCAGGACCCAGGGAAGTTCATCCACCCAGTTAGGCCCCTCCAGGCGGGCCATGAGAGCCGATTTCAGGTGACGGTGGAAGCACTCCACTAGTCCGTTCGACTGTGGGTGGTAGGCAGTTGTGTGGTGTAGCTGTGATCCTAAAAGTCTGGCCATTGCTGATCACAGGCTGGAGGTGAACTGGGCGCCCCTGTCGGAGGTAATGTGGGCCGGTACCCCGAAGCGGGCTACCCAGGTTGCGATCAGTGCTCAGGCGCAGGATTCGGAGGTGGTGTCGGTGAGCGGGACTGCCTCTGGCCATCTGGTGAACAGGTCTACGATAGTTAGGAGGTACCGCGCTCCTCACGACACTGGCAGGGGCCCCACGATGTCCACATGAATGTGGTCGAACCTCCGGTGGGTGGGTTCGAACCGCTGCGGCGGAGCCTTGGTGTGCCGCTGCACCTTGGCCGTTTGGCACTGCATGCACGTTTTGGCCATTCACTGACCTGTTTACGCAGTCCATGCCACACGAACCTGTTGGAGACCAGCTGGACGGTTGTCCTGATGGAGGGGTGCGCTAAGTTGTGAATGGATTTGAAAACTCGCCGCTGCCGGGACGATGGGGCTGGGTTGGCCGCTAGCTACGTCTCACAGTAGGGTCTTCTCACCTGGGCCTACGGAGAGGTCTTGGAGCTGCAAACCAGAGACCGCAGTTCCGTAACTAGGGATCTCATTGTCTGCCTGCTGTGCCTCCGCCAGTGCTGCATAGTCCACCCCCTGGGACAGGGCCTGTATGGTAGGTCTGGATAGTGCGTCCGCCACGACGTTGTCCTTCCCCGAGACATGCCAGATGTCCATCGTGTATTTGGGGATGTAGATGTTCTTGTGAGCCGGTTCGAGTGCACTGGAAAGTGGGTCCCCACAATGGGTTATTTATTCTGAGACTGGTTTCAGTTCCAGTTTCTAATTGCATGAAATTACATTTCCCTTCTGCCATGGTGGGACTCAATCACATGTCTCTGGATCAATAGTTCAGAATTGTAGGGCAGCGGTTGCTGCTGTTGCTTCACAGCCGCAGGATCCTGAGTTCAATCCTGACCTCAGTTCTCGTCAGTGTGGAACCTGCATCTTCTCTCTGGGACCACACGAGTTTTCGTCTGTCTCACCAAATGCCAAAGATACACAGGTAGTATTATGGTAACCATGAATTACACCTTAATGAGGATAAGAGGCAAAAGAGTAAAAAAAGAGAATGTGTCTATGTTTGGGGAGGAAAAAGCTTCAAGGAACGAAGGGGGAGGGATGGGACGGGTGGGAAATGTGATTAAAAGGATCTGACATATGCCCAGTAGGAAAATGACCTCTTCCTGTGTGATCAAGCAACACACATAAAAGTTGCTGGTGAATGCAGCAGGCCAGGCAGCATCTCGAGGAAGAGGTACAGTCGATGTTTCAAGCCGAGACCCTTCGTCAGGACTAACTGAAGGAAGAGTGAGTAAGGGATTTGAAAGTTGGAGGGGGAGGGGGAGATCCAAAATGATAGGAGAAGACAGGAGGGGGAGGGATGGAGCCAAGAGCTGGACAGGTGATAGGCAAAAGGGATACAAGAGGATCATGGGACGGGAGGTCCGGGAAGAAAGACAAGGGGGGGGGACCCAGAGGATGGGCAAGGGGTATATTCAGAGGGACAGAGGGAGAAAAAGGAGAGTGAGAGAAAGAATGTGTGTATAAAAATAAGTAACAGATGGGGTACGAGGGGGAGGTGGGGCATTAGCGGAAGTTAGAGAAGTCGATGTTCATGCCATCAGGTTGGAGGCTACCCAGATGGAATATAAGGTGTTGTTCCTCCAACCTGAGTGTGGCTTCATCTTTATAAGGTGTTGTTTCCGTCTGGGTAGCCTCCAACCTGATGGCATGAACATCAACTTCCATCTGGTTAGCCTCCAACCTGATGGCATGAACATCGACTTCCACCTGGGTAGCCTCCAACCTGATGGCATGAACATCAACTTCTCTAACTTCCGCTAATGCCCCACCTCCCCCTCGTACCCCATCTGTTACTTATTTTTATACACACATTCTTTCTCTCACCCTCCTTTTTTTCCCTCTGTCCCTCTGAATATACCCCTTGCCCATCCTCTGGGTTCCCCCACCCCCGTCTTTCTTCCCGGACCTCCTGTCCTATGATACTCTCGTATCCCTTTTGCCTATCACCTGTCCAGCTCTTGGCTCCATCCCTCCCCCTCCTGTCTTCTCCTATCATTTTGGATCTCCTCCTCCCCCTCCAACTTTCAAATCCCTTACTCACTCTTCCTTCAGTTAGTCCTGACGAAGGGTCTCGGCCTGAAACGTCAACTGTACCTCTTCCTAGAGATGCCGCCTGGCCCGCTGCGTTCACTAGCAACTTTTATGTGTGTTGCTTGAATTTCCAGCATCTGCAGAATTCCTGTTGTCTTCCTGTGTGATAGCAGGTTTAAGATAAGAAAATCCAGCACTACTCTGATAACTTAGCTATAATACCACACCTCTCTAATGGTACCACCTTTGGTGGATCATCGTCCTAAAGTGTATGCACATATTTATTTAGCAGTACAGTGCAAAACAGGCTCAATAGATCACATAGTCCAGTAAACTTCCTATTTAACAGTAGCCTAATCACAGGACAATTTACAATGATCTACTAACCAGTATGTCTTTGGATTGTGGGAGGAAACCAGAGCACCCTGAGGAAACCTATGTGCTCACAAGGAAAATGTACAAACTCCTTACAGATGGCATTGCTATTGAACTCTGAGCTCCGACACCCTATTTTGTAGTCTGAAACACAATAAGTTGCCTACGTTCAGCTTTCAACTTACTTCCAAACTATTGTGAGCTGTTAAAGGAAATGGGCAATGAAACTATCCATTAAACAAAATAACATACACTCTCTTGTTTAAAGGCAGCTGGTGCTTTAATTAAAGAGTAGGTTTTAAAGTGCAAAAGAAGCTTTGTAGGATTTGTCACATACACCTGTAGGGGTCCTATTCCTTCCTGACAGAGATAGCAAACTGTATTAAGATTCAATTAGAAAATGTAATTGTGGTAGTAACTCCACTGATTCTGAATATAAAAGACTCTCTGAACATTTCAACGACATAGATTTGTAATTCATATATTTTATATTGATTTAGGGCAGTAAATTTGATTTAGAAAACTTAATACACCTTATTTGAACAGTGCCATTTGTTCTGAGTAGTGGCCTCACACAGGCTATGAATAATTGGAAGGTTTACATTTACTAAACTCTTGAGGTCACTAAAATTCCACTTATACGTTTATTAAGAATATGATTTACTGGGCAGTATTCATCCGCTCTACAGAACCTTTTTCCCTATGAAAGAATTAATAATGGTTTCTTTTAACAGTGCTATTTGCTGTAATTTCAGAAAACCAGCCCAGAGCAAAATGCTGTTCATGCTGAAAAATTTTCCTTCCTCCTACCCATCCTCCCTCATTATTTTTTTTCCCTTGGGACCAAAATAGCAAAATTATCCATGCAGCCCTTTATGAAAGCTTTCATTACCAAAACAAAAACGAAGAGCAGTCCTTCATCTGAAAGCAGTTTGTAGGGGAACAGCTTCACATTGACACTTGTGTTGGTGTTAGGGAATGGTTTTCTCTCCCTTTCATTATCAGTATGCTTATGTTTTTCCATCAATCCTTGCATTAGATCATGCAGGGGAGAGTGTTCATTGGTATTGTTTCCAAGAACATGACCAAAGACATCTTGAAATATATTGTCTTTCTTTTGCAAAAATCAATAGTTTCTATGTGTGTGAAGGACTTTGTTGAAAATGCTGTCCAGTCACTCCTCCAAGATGATAGTGAATCCTCCCGCAATATCCCCCATTTTCTGTTTGTAGGATTCAACAATTTATCTCTCTCATGTTTCTAATCTTACCTATGATAGAAACAATTTCAGTAGTTCACAGATTGCTGATTCAATACTCTTCATAAGATTCCTGTTTACAGAGGCTCCCACAAACTTAACCATAATTCTTGTAATGAGGAACATCTATCATATAGTTAGACCTGCTCAGTCAGTGTGAGCCTACTGGATATCAAGGTGTTCATGTAGATTGCCATGCTAAAGAAACTGTCCTCTGTACTATACAGAGGACATCATATTTCACCATGTGCTGTGGAAGAATTAAATAGTAGAACAGGAGGAGGCATTTGGCCTCTTGAGTTTGCACCACCTTGTAATTAGATCATAGCTAATCTGTTTGTTGACCTCAGGCTTTCTGCCCAACCTCAAACCTTTGAAGGACCTGTTTTAAACATCCTGTTTAATTTCTTAATTATGTGGGGTATTCATATGGTATTTTACTGTTTTTCATTCAAGGGCCCTCAGATCTCAGATCTTCGTGTTTCACGCTACTTTGCTCTGCTATGGGTCCTGACAAGGTGACTAACCATACTTTTCCTTCACAATTTTCATCAATCATCTTTCTGCCTACTATTTAATTTTGTTGGCACTTTTTGTTTTATCATGATAACTTTCCAACAATCTCTTTATCATCAACAAACTTGGATAAATTACTTTTGGATCTCTAATCTAATTTTATATTTTAAATACAAACTGATCATACTTCCCCAGAAGATCATTTGTTAGGGATCATGAACCAATTCAGTTTTAAGATACATGAACAGATTCGAAAAAGCCAATTCCAAGTTGGGTTCACAATGTATATTACCAGGAAACGGTCTTAAATGCATTCCTTGAACTTTTCATTAAGTTCATTGTTCCCAATCTATTTGAAGATTTAATGATCAATGCAGGAATTCATCCCTTTTAAAAATATAGTTTAGTTTACAATTTGGAATACAAAATGGGCAGCAGTGGGATGTTTGCTGATAATTGCACAACATTTAAATCCATCTGTAATTGCAAAGCAAGTGAAGCAGTCCATGCCTGCATGCAGCAAGAGCAAGTCATTATGCAGACATGGAGTGATAAGTTGCAAGTAACATTCATATCAAGAAGGTGTCAAGCAATGTCAGTCTTCAGCAAGAGAGAAATAATTACCATTATTTGTTACATGTACAGAAAAACATTTAAAAATGCAGTAAAATGTGCTATTTGTGTCAACAACCATCACAGATCTAGGATGTTTTGGGAGCAGTCTCCAAGTGTTGCCATACTTCCAGCACCAACGTAGGATGCCCACAACTTGCTAACTCTAAGCCAAATGTGTTTAGAATGTGGGAGGAAACCAGAGCATCCAGAGGAAACCCCTGCAGTCAGGAGGAGGACATACAAACTCCTTACGGACAGTGTTGGGAATTAAACCTCAATCACTGGCGCTCTAAAGCATTATGCTAGTCGTTATGAAACTGTGCCACTTTTCTGGGAAAGGACATTGACCTTAGTTTCCTTATCCTACCAGTGAATCTGAATACTTTTGCAGTATCTTTCCCCTGTTTTGAGATGTCTACAGTCGATCATCCAAGGCTCAAAAATATGAAGGAGGTCAGAGATGACTGCAGCCTATTGATCATTAGATTTGATTTGTGCTGACTTTGAAGTCTTGTTTTTCCAACACACTTTTCCTTGAACAGCTGAAGGCAGTGCTAGGGCATTGGTGATGATGATGAATTTCCTCATCGATGCCTGCCTCTACTGAGAGATGTCTCCGGGGATGGAAAGTGATTCACATTTTCAACTTAATGTTAGAGAAGGAAATCACACCAACAAAGCTTAAGTTTCAGTTAGTAAGTTAATCCTGCTGGAACATACCTACAGGCATCATCACCATTGTTGTATTTGAGCTTCATTTAGCATATATAGAGAAACACCTCATTTATGCCATTTAAGAGTTGTTTTACAAAATTTAGTGAGCTACATCTAATGCTTTTATGTTATGTACTAACTTTACTGTGTGTTCATGTGTTTAATCCCCATGTGTGGATTAATACATACATTCTAGGTTTTCTGAAGAATCTGAAAGAAAAACAAAAATTACGGATGCCCGGAATGTTCAGCAGGTCAAGCTGTATCTGAGGAGTCATGAAGTCCCTAACTTGGTTCTTGACTCAAGATGTTTCTCTCCCATTAGATGCTGCCTGACCTGCTGGGTGTTTGGAGCATCTTCTGATTTAACTGGTGAAGAATCTTGTGACTTCTTCCCTTGATGTCTTTGAGTTCGCTTTCTGTCGTACTATCCTGACCCTATGTCGACCCACAAATTCTTTCACTGCTTTTTGCTGCATTGGCTTTAGTAGCTGGTATTCTCGCATAATCCTTTTCATGTTTCTCGCCTTCATTCTGTTTTTCTTTTGGATTCTTCTTAAATGTTATCTCTCACTGAACCTTTGGTCACCAAAATGTGGCCTGACATCAATTAAAAATGATAAAATTCAAATTAAGCACTTTAAAATGCTGAAGCTTTATACTATATATTAAAGATAGAAATGAAGAGATGAAAGCTTATGCCTCTTTGTTTGTTTGAAATTATGTAGATTTCAATTTGAAACTATTTTGATTTAGATTTTTATCTTGGCATCTGTTTTTTGACATGATTGGTTTTGAAGTATCTCTACTAATGACATTCTTGTTTCTGGATGATGTGGGGACGTTGATTCATTTCTATTCTGTGAGATGTTTTCGTTGTTTCAGTATTTTTGGTCACAGAACCTCACAGAACTCCCGGATGATGGAATTTGGTGAAATTCTTCAGGTAGTCACACATTGCTCTTCCTTTCACCCTGCAAATATTTCATCTCCAATTCTCCTTTCAAAGACACTGTTGAATCTGCTTCCTCCACACTTCCAGTCTGTGCATTCCAGATCACAACAGCTCAATAACAAAAGAAACATTCTTCCTTTTTTTATTGTCCATCTCGTTCTATTGCTGATGTGTGCTATTGGAGCTTGGCAAATTACCACACCAAAGAGAACAGAACAAAGTCTGTAGAAAGGTAAGGGTGTCTATAGGATGAATAAAGGAACCTTTGGAGACATGTCGGAAGCATGGGAAGATGGGCAAAGGGGTCAATGAAAATTACACACTAACACAATTACAAAAATGTTTACTTTGGACTGGAACATTAAAAAATTAAAGTTCAAAGTAAACATTATCAAATTATGTATATATTAGCACATACTGCCCTGGGATTCATTTTCTCACATATACTCACAGTAGTCCAAAGAAATACAATAGAATCAATGAAAAACTACAAAGTCTAACAAAAAAAGGATGTGCAAAAGAAGAGCAACTTTGTAAATACAAAAAGTAATATCAATAGTAAATAAATCAGTATGTAAATAATAGACCATAGGATCATTAGCAGGATGATGCCATTCAGCCCGTCAAGTCTGCATCATGGCTGATTTATTAACCCTCTTAATCCCATTCTCCTCCCTTCTTCTCATAACCTTTGATGCCCTTACTAATCAAGAACCAATCAACCTCCGCTTAAGATATATCTAGTGACTTAGCCTCCACAGCCATCTGTGGCAATGAATTCCACAGATTTACCACCTTCTGGCTAAAGAAATTCCTCTTCAATTCTCTGAGAACGCAAGTTGTCGAGGCCTTAAAAGTGAGTCCATAGGTTGTGAAGTCATTTCAGATTATTATGCAGAAGAATATCATTGGGAGCTCAATTGATCTTTAATATAAATGTGTATGTTACTTCTTTAATTATTCCTTGTAAGAGAACCCATGTAACACTTTCTATAGAAATGTATGTTTTCAGCCTTGGACATGTATGAGATAGAGCTTCTACTTCCAAAGTATACTAAAGACAACTGTGTTTCTATTATGCTTAAAAGTGTTAACATTGAGGTGGAATGTATCACTTACTTGTCCTTTTCCTCCAGTGGTCAGCACTAGGTACTACTTGTAACCTGTGGCAGTTGTTTTAACTTCCACCCCAGTAACAGCTCTCTTTCTGCCCAGGCATCTCGCCTTCAATGACAGCCATGTCATCAGAGAGACTCCCATGGTTACCTGCTGCTTCGATTGGAAGTACCGCCGTTTTATCCTCAATATCTGATCACAGCCTTGTACCACCACCTGAAAGCCAGCCTCTCACATCGCCAAATCTCATAGGTACTGCCCACCGGTTCTTATAATTTCTTCATGAAGGTTGACTCATTGTCACACCATTGTGTTGTGTTTCCCCTTCCAAAAATGCCTGCTTTCAGTGCAACACCATATCTTATGGTTTGCCTTCATCACCTCTGCCTTCTCTTCCTAGTCCCTTGACCTCTTGTTTGGAAACTGGGTGCTGTGTGTTTTTCTAACATATTTGAAATCATGAGTTCATTTTAGCTGTCACAAGGGATGAATTGGTCATTATACAGCTTTGTTCCATTGGCAGACATCCTGGGACTAAACAGTAGCTATCGCTACTGCACAGTTGAGCACCGATTAGGCCCCAGGATGTGCATTAAAAGCTGTTAATTTTTTTTCTTTTTTTCATTGCTTTCCCTTTTATGGACATGCCCTGTGTAAGAATGCAAAAAGGCTTTGAAAGCAGGAATGATTAAAGGAAAGGTATCAGTAGATTTCCAAAATTCCAGTTCTAACAAGAGTAGTTCCCGGGCTGTTAGAAATCTAAAGAGAAAAAGAAACCTGCAGATGCTGAAATCTGAAATAAAAACAGAAAATGCTCGGAGCACTCAGCATATCAGGCAATGTCTGTGAAAAGAGAAACACAGCTAATATTTCAGGTCAGTGATCCTATATCAAAAGGGAAAAGGGGATTAAGAAACCTTACAGAGAAAATTTACAAGGACATTGCTAGGACTTGAGGATGTGAGTTATGTTACTTTATTCATTGGAGTGTAGGAGAATGCGAGGGAGATTTCATAGAGGTAAACAAAATTATGAGAAGTTTAGATAGGGTAAATGCAAGCAAACTTGTCCCACTGAGGTGGGGTGAGTCTAGATCTAAAGGTCATAGGTTAAGGGTGAAAGGTATGGCCAGATTTGGGAACAGCTTCTTTCCAACTGTGATAAGACTGCTGAACGGATCCTGACCCAGATCTGGGCCGTACCCTCCAAATATCCGGACCTGCCTCTCGGTTATTTTGCACTACCTTATTTTCCATTTTCTATTTTCTACTTATGATTTATAATTTAAATTTTTAATATTTACTATTGATTTGTACTCCAGGGAGCGGAAAGCGCAGTATCAAATATCGCTGTGATGATTGTACGTTCTAGTATCAATTGTTTGGCGACAATAAAGTATAAAGTATAGGGTGAAACATTTCTGGGAACTTCTTCATTCAGAGGATGATGTGAGTGTCAAACAAGCTGGAAGCAGAAGTGGTGGATGCAGGCTTGATTGCAACATTTAAGAGAAGTATGGATAAGTACATGGTCAGAAGGATATGGACAGCTATGGTCCAGCTACTGATCAATAGGGTTAGGCAGAATAACAGTTTTGCCTGGACTAGATAGTATGAAAAGCATGTTGCTCTGCTGTAGTGCTCTATGACTGACAAGTGTCACACAAACCTCTTGTTTGCAACAGATAATACAAACATTGAAATGTATTTAGTCACTAACTACTCCATTAACCTATTTGATCTTGCCTCACCTGATCATAGATATTTCCTTTGTACTATCCATCCCTCACCATAACAATATCATGGGAGTAACCTTGGTTTAGAACATAGAACATAGCACTCTTCAGTACATTACAGGACCTTCAGCCCATAATATTGTGCCGACCATGTAACCTACTCTAGAAACTGCCTAGAATTACCCTAGCGCATGGCTCTCTATTTTTCTATGCTCTGTGTACCGATCTAAGAGTCTCTTAAAATACCCTGTGGTATCCACCTCTACCTCCGTTGCTGGCAGTGTATTTCATGCACAAACCACTCTCTGTGTGAAAAACTTACCTCTGACATCCTCCTTGTGCCTACTCTCAAGCACTTAAAACTATGCCTCCTCATGTAAGCCACTTCAGTCCTGGGAAAAAGCCTCTGGCTACCCACACGATCAATACCTCTCATCATCTTATACACCTCTTTTAGGTCATCTCACAACTTCCATCACTCCAAGAAGAAAAGGCAAAGTTCACTCAACCTATTCTCATAAGGCATGCTCTCCAATCAAGGCAACATCCTTGTAAATCTCATTTGCACTCTCTCTATAATATCCACATCCTGCCTGTAGTGAGGTGACCAGAACTGAACACAGCACTCCAAGTGGGGTCTAACTAAGTTCTTATGTAGCGATGACATTACCTCACGGCTCTTGAACTCAATCCCATGGCTGATGAAGACCAACATACCATACGCCTTCTTAACAACACTGTCAACCTGTGCAGCAGCTTTGAGTGTCCCATGGACACAGGCCCCAAGATCTCGCTGATCCTCCACACTGCCAAGAGTCTTACCATTAATATTATATTCTGTCTTCAAACTTGATCTACCAAAATGAACCACTTGTCTGGGTTGAAGTCTATCTGCCACTTCTCAGACCAGTTCTGCATCCTATTGATGTCCTGCTGTAACCTCTGACAGCCCTGCAGACCATTTACAAC
Source organism: Mobula birostris (assembly GCF_030028105.1). Taxonomy (NCBI): domain Eukaryota; kingdom Metazoa; phylum Chordata; class Chondrichthyes; order Myliobatiformes; family Myliobatidae; genus Mobula; species Mobula birostris. Next base: position 160,656,553 of record NC_092371.1, read on the forward strand.
ACCCGCAACTTTTGTGTCATCAACAAACTTACTAACCCACCCTTCCACTTCCTCATCCAGGTCATTTATAAAAATCACAAAGAGGAGGAGTTCCAGAATAAATTCCATGGAATACCATTGGCCACCATCCTCCATGCAGAATATAAATCATCTACAACCACTTTTTGCCTTAAGTGGGCAAGCCAATTCTGAATCCACAAAGCAAGGTCTCCTTGGATCCCATGCCTCTTTACCTTCTGAATGAGCCTTGTATGGGGAGGCTTATCAAATACCTTACTGAAATCCGTATACATTACATCCACTGCTTTATCTTACTCAATGTGTTTTGTCATAACCTCAAGGAAATCAGTCAGGCTCGTAAGGCACGACCTGCCCTTGACAAAGACATGCTGACTGTCCCTAATCAGATTATGTCTCTAAAAAATGCTCGTGGATCCTGCCTCTCAGGATCTTCTCCAACAACTGGCCCACCATTGCAGTAAGACTCACTGGTCTATAATTTCCTGAGTTACCTCTACTCCCTTTCTTGAACAAGGGAACAACACTTGCAACCTTCCAATCCTTTGGTACTTCTCCCATCCCTATCAATAATGCAAAGATCATCACTAGAGGCTCAGCAATTTCCTCCCTCACTTCCTACACCAGCTTGGGATATACCTCGTACAGTCCCGGCAACTTATCTAACGTAACACACACAAAAAATACTGGTGAACGTAGTAGGCCAGGCAGCGTCTATAGGAAGAGGTACACTCAATGTTTTGGGCCGAGACCCTTTGTCAGGACGAACTGAAAGAAGAGATAGTAAGAGATTTGAGAGGGGGAGAGGGAGATCTGAAATGATAGGAGAAGACAGGAGGGGGAGGGGTGGAGCTAAGAGCTGGAAAGTTGATTGGTAAAAGGGATACGAGGCTGGAGAAGGGAGAGGATCATGGGACGAGAGGCCTAGGGAGAAAGAAAGGGGGAGGGGAGAATAAAACCCAGAGGATGGGCAAGGAGTTATAGTGAGAGGGACAGAGGGAGAAAACAAGAGAGGAAAAAAAAGTGGGGGGGGGGAGAGAGAGAGAGAGAGAGATAGATAAATAAATAAATAAATAAATAAAGAAAGGATGGGTTAGGAAGGGGAGGTTGGACATTAGCGGAAGTTTGAAAAGTCAATATTCATGCCATTAGGTTGGAGGCTACCCAGACGGAATATAGGGTGTTGTTCCTCCAGCCTGAGTGTGGCTTCATATTTCCTCCAACCTGAGTGTGTCCTGAAGAAGGGTCTCGGCCCGAAACATCGACTGTACCTCTTCCTATAGACGCTGCCTGGCTTGCTGCATTCACCAGAATTTTTTGTGTATGCTGCTTGAATTTCCAGCATCTGCAGATTTCCTCGTCTTTGCGTTTTTAACTTATCTAATGTAATACCTTTCAAAAGCTCCAGCACACTATGGAGGTGGAGAAGTATGAAACTGAAGCAGCATCAGCAAAGTAGAAAACTGCTGGTGAAGCCAGTGGGGAGATTCCTAAATTGCACAGAGAAGTATCAGTAGGGAATATCCCTGACATAACCAGACTAATAACCAATATCCTAAAGAAATTTGTTTAAGTCCAAAGGAATCATTCATTTATGCTCAATGCAATGCTCTTTGTATAATTATGTAAACCTATCAGGAATTAGCTGTAGTTTTCTGTCAAACGTTCTGCTGTTTATTTACAAGTGCAAAACTGAGAGAAAGTTTAAGCTCCAAATCCATTGACATGTAATAAGATGAGGTACTCACCCGGCAAAACGCCTTTTACAAAAGCTCTCTCCTAGAATGTGCTTGTTGTTGTTCAGTCACGTAGTTGAGTCTGATTCTTCATGACCTCATTGACCTAGGGTCCATTGGGTTTTCATGACAAGATATGGAAGTAAATTGTCAGGTCTTTCTTCTGCGCAGACACTGCTGTTGCCCAGGTTGGGACCTGGCTGGGTTTGAACTCCAGACCATCTGCCTTGAAGTCCAGTGCTGATGCCACTACACCACCAACCAGCCCTAGAATGTGCTATAGGGCTATTAGACAAAAACCTAACACCATATTAAAGGTTTCTTCAACCAGACAGTTAATTTCATCAATTATTCTAGTTAGCTCTCCCCAATCCCCTCTGTCTATTACCTCAGTAACTGCACGGTAATTGCTTTAAACCACTTCTTATAAAGTTGTTTACGTTGTAAATAGATGCCGGTATTTATGTATTTATGGACAATTTATTCCAAATCCATACTACTCTGACTGATTTTTATGTAATTTATTCTTTATAATTGTTGAATATCATTGTTTTCTACTGCATGTCATGCCATCAAACCACAGCAAATTCCTATTAGGTGTAAATATTACATCATCATCATCATTATGTACCATATCGTGTGATATGGGTGATCATGGTCGTTGACTATGATTGTTCTTGGTAAATTTTTCTACAGAAATGGTTTGCCATTGCCTTCATGACTGCACAGTGTCTTTACAAGACAGGTGATCCCAGTCATTATCAATGTTTTTCAGAGATTGTCTCCCTGGTGTCAGTGGTCGCATAACTAGGACTTGTGGTATGCACCAGATGCTCATATGATCTCCACACCTGTTTCGAAGGTTTCATGTGATCCTGATCGGGGGGCTAATCAAGTGCTACACCTTGCCTACAGTGACCCAAGCTAGCAGAAGGAAAAAGCGCCTTACATCTCCTTTGGTAGAGATGTATCTCCAACCCACCACCCAGTGTGTAATTATATTTGGTGAATAAAGTTGATCCTTGATATGTTCAAAGTTCAAAGTACATTTATTATCTGTGTATGTATATGTCCCCATATACAACCCTGATTGTCATGTTCTTGCAGGCATACTCAATAGACCCAATAACCATAATGGAATCAATAAAAGACCATATCAACTGGGCAGACAACCTGTGTGCAAAAGCCAACAGATTGTGCAAATAAAAAAATGAAAAAGAAATAATACTAATACTAATAAGTAAAATAAGCAATAAATATTGAGAACATGAGATGAAGAGTCCTTGAAAGTGAATCTGTACATTGTGGGAACAGTTCAGTGATGGGTTGAGTGAAGTTATCCCATTGGGTTCAAGAGTCTGATGGATAATGATTAATAACTGTTCCTTGATCTGGAATTGTAGGACCAAGACTCCTGTGAGGCCGCAGCTAGAAGGGACCGTGTCCTGGATGGTGCGGGTCTTTGATGACGGACACTGCTTTCCAGTGACAGTGCTCCATGTAGATGTGCTCAATGGTGGCAACATGAAAGAAGTTTTGCTACCAGAATGAAGGAAATATTGTTGTGTGAACTTTAATTATAGCAAATAATTAGAAACATGGTGGGTCAAAAATCTGGAAGAATGCTTAGAGAAGATAATATGTGGGTTACAAGTGATAAAGGAGAAGAGAAATCTAACATTGCTGGTTGGACTGAGCTTGCTTACAGATTGGTTGGTCGGGCCTCTGTATTCCTCTTCTTACCTATCCTGCTGCTAGGGCCAATTTTGGTCGACATCCACCAGCTTGAGTCCAACAATGTAATCCAAGTGATGGCTGCTCATCGGATAGTGCAATATAAAGCTTCCATCCCTGGAATATCCTGACAGACTTGACACAAAATAATGTTGGAGTCAAGCTCATTTTTCTGTATGTTTTATACTTAGTTTTCATATTATTGTTAATAAAAAAAACATAAAAATAATACAGATTTTTTGAACATTTCAATTGTCATACTTCAGTCCTAGACTAAATAGGATTCCTAGATCAGAACATGCAGAATTTTCTTCTTATTTTGCATTTCTGTCATTGGAAAGGTGCCGACACTTGTCTCTGCTTTCTGTGATTACCGTGACTATGTTCCAAGTGACATTTAATATACAATACACATTAACCTTGTCTGCACCATCAGAAAAAAACTAATCAAAATAAAAATGTTCATACATATAGGAACTTTCAGATCTTCCACATGTGCCAAAGTGTTTTAAAACTAAATCTGTTCCTTGGAAGCATAGTGATAGTTTTAAACTGTGACAAGCCACAGTTAGTTTGTGTGTAGTGATTTCCCACTAAATGCATAAACACAAGGGATTGTGCAGAAGCTGGAAATCCAGAGTAACATATGCAAAATGCTTTAGGAACTTTGCAAGTCAGTCAGCATCTAAGGGAAGAAACAAAGAGTCAAAATTTTGAGCCAAGACAATTCATTCAGGTTGCTGAAGGGTCTCAATCCAAAATGTCGACTCTTTATTCCTTTCCATTAGGTGCTGTCCTGACCTGCTGAGCTCCTCCAACATTTTGTATGCATCTGACTAACTGCAATTTGATAACGACCAGATAAGCTATTTCAGTGAAGTTAGTAATGAACAGCTGTTTACTGGAGCGCGGGGGTGGTGGGCTGGGAGCAGTACATCTCTGAAATTTAAATGGAATAGTGTAGCCAGCTGAGAGAGCAAAGGGCCCATTTGATACCCCATTCAGACATCTGTAATGGAATGAACAATGGTGCAGTTCACTCTTAGTCTGACATTGGACTGTCAGCCTAACCATATGTTCTCAAGGACTTGAGCTTTCTCAAGGCAAGAGCTTTCTGCATCAAATTCAAAGTGCTGTTATTTGAATCAAGGGGGCATTTATCTCAATACAACATGTTGGAAAACAAAGTCATTTTCCTTTGAAACACCATTGGAAATTGGATACAATGAACCAGGAAATTTGCAGTTATCAAGGAGAATTTCTGCTCTTTTCAATAACAATAAACTGCCCCCATGTCATAATGTCAACCGTAACTTATTGAAAGCACTCACATATTTCCTACATTATCACAGTGAATAGCACTTTAACATGTACTTCTTGGAAATAAGCTGCTGTGGGGCATTGTGAAGGGCACTATTTACTTATTTTGTTCTATATTAAACCGTGACAATGCAACAAGGTCAATGACTCAAACTGACAAACGGTGATATTCAGGCTGCTTATCAGGATATATACTAGTCAAAACTCAGAACAGGACACCACTGCAGAACTGGTACTGATTCAGATAGCTGAATGTTCTGGAGGTGGAACTGTTGCACAGAAATGGAGTCTGTTCATGTAGGGAATGTTTTAAGACAGACCGTAATGTCCTACAAATAAGCATGTGTCCAGAAAATCTGTATTGATGATTATAGAGTGCAAGATAATTAAATCTCAGATTTCCAGGGAGAACATATCCCTGGGCAGCTAGCTACATGGCTCACAATATAATCAATGATAACTTCATTAGGTGCACTTATACACCTGCTCATTAATGCAGTTATCTAATCAGTCGATTATGTGGCAGCAACTCAATTGTATATTAACATGCAGACATGGTCAAGAGGTTCAGCTGTTGTTCAGACCAAACACCAGAATGAGGAAGAACTGTGATATAAGTGACTTTGACCATAGAATGAATGTTAGTTCCAGGTGGGGTGGTTTAAATTTCTTAAAAACTGCTGATCTCCTGGAATTTTCATCCAAAACAGTCTCTGGACTTCACAGAGAATGGTGCAAACAATAATGGCATGCAGAAGAGCACATCAGAACACACGACACGTTGAACTTCAAAGTGGATAGACGACAGAAGCAGAAGATCATGAACGCACACTCAATAGTTTATTATGGACATGCAGTACCTAATAAAGTTCTACAGAGTGTATTTTGCTGCCTCATAGTTCCACATCCTGTGTCCAATCTCGATTTCAGGTGCTCTCTGTGCAGAGTTTGCATGCTCCCATGGTCATAGAGTACTGCAGCATAAAGTACCAGAGCACAGAACCAGGCCCTGCAGCCCATCCCGTCATTGCTGACTGAATATTCTGCTTGCTTCCATCTACCTCACAGGCTTCCTTTCGGTGCATTGGCTGGTAACTAGCCTATATATTGGTGGGTGATTGAAGAATAAAGTGCTGGATGATGGCTGCAGAGATGATGGCCGAGGGACCTGTTTTGGAGATGTGTGACTCCATGACTATGACATCTACTGTTCTTAGCAATAGTACCATGGGAGCTTTTATGTGCACAAAAGGAAGAACCTTGACATTTTAAGAATGACAATACCAGATGAACAGTGGGAAGTTTAGGGGAGATGTCAGGGGTAGGTCTTTTACACAGAGGTGCCTTGAATTCACTGCCAGGGTTGCAGTGGAGGCAGATATATTAAGGACATTTCTAAGACTCTTGGATAGGATGTGAGGAAATTGGAGGGTTATGGGCTTTGTGGAAGGGAAAGGTTAGATTGATTCTGGAGTAGGTTTATAGGCCAAGGGTTGGTATTGTGCCATAATGTTTTATGCTCTATGTTTCAAAGACACATAAGGTAATACATTGATGCACGTCTTTCAGTCTTTTTCCTCATTGAGTAACAAAAGGATACGCAAGTATGCCTTCCAGCTCATGTCCACATACAGTGGTAGGCTTGAGCTGACCAGTACAGTCCCTCAGTGTTATGCATTGATAGACCCATCCCCACTAGCCCTATTACCCCAATGTTACACAGTGATAGACCCTTCCCCATAACTACTCTGCCTCAGTGTTGTATATTGGTTGACCCATTCCCACCAGTACTGTAAGCAAAAATGCAAGCTAGTTTATTTGTATAGCAGTTTTCAAACACAAGGCAATTCAAAGTGCTTTACATAGAACAAGATATAAAATCCAAATATCAAATTTCAGACAAAATATATGAGAATAAAATCACAAAAAGTAGATACGATAAATTGAAGCTACAGTGCAAGAGATTCTAATTAAAACTACAGCGAAAAGAAAAGTTTTAAGCCTCGATTTAAAAGAGCTTCAAGTTGCGGCAGATTTCAGATTGTCTGAAAGATAATTCCAGATATGTGGAGCATAGTAATTAAAAGCTGCCTCACCGTGTTTAGCTTTGACCCTGGGGACGGTAAGCAGACCCGCCCCAGGTGACCTGAGAGCTCAGGAAGGTTCATAATGCAGCAGGAGATCAGAGATGTATTTTGGCTCTAGAGCATTCAGTGCTTTATAGTAATATTTTAAAGTCAATCCTCCAATGGACAGGAAGTCGATGTAGTGATCTGAGAACCGGAGTGATAGGTTCCACTTTCTTGGTCTTAGTGAGGACTCTGGCAGCAACGTTCTGCATGAGCTGCGGCTGTTCGAGGGATTTTTTTTACAGAGACCCGTGAAAACGGCATTACAGAAATCAAGCCTACTAAAAATAAATGCATGGTTGGGTTTTACTAGACCCTGCTGAGACATAAGCCCTTTAACTCTTGCTATATTTTTAGGATGAGTGTAGACTGACTTTATAATTGTCTTAATGTGGTAGTTAAAGTTTAAGTCAGATTCCATCATAACAGCGAGGTTTCTGGCTTGGTTTTTGGTCTGTAACAACAGGGATCCTAAGTGAGCACTGCCTTTTAATCGTTCTTCTTTGGCACCAAAAACAATTACTTCAGTGTTCTCTTGTAGTGCTTCAGTGTTGTACAGTGAAAGATTTGTCCAGACTAGCACTGTGCCCTGGTATTATACACAAACAGATCCATCCCCATCAGTACTGCACCCCAGTGTTTTATACTGACAAATCTGTCCCAGCCAGTACTGTACAGTGACAGACGTGTATAGGTCCCTGCCAGTTCTGCTCCCCAGATCTTATTTATACCCAACAGAACAGACATAGATTTTGGTGCTTTGGTCCCGTGTCTGTCTCTCTGGATGTGTCCATCATTTGTTCTTTGATATTGGACAGTCTTATACATCTGTCTTGGACATCTGTCCCTGTTTCCAGCTCCCATCAAATCCCTAATACCATTTTTTTCTCAGGCTCACTCTGGCCTATGGTGCCAGTCTAGACCCTGGTGCTAATTATATTCTGGACCCTGTGTTCCTTGATCAATCTTGGCATCAGATGGGACTCATGGACCAGGTGGAGAGCAGAGGAAGTTGAGGTCTACCTCAGTGTCTGTACAGTGGCTCTTGCTGATCACAACAGTGCAAGGGCTTCATAGTGATAGTTGCACAGTGAACTTCAACAGCTCCCCTGAGGGATTTGGGGTTCCTTCAGTACTGCTCCCTCACTCTCTGCTTGTTAAATGAAAAAATGGCATTCTGTGTCATAGTTGTACAAGACAGATAACTTCAACTTAGACAATGTCATCTAATTAAGTCTTGGATTCTTTAATTAAAGAAGAATATGTCTGTCTTAGTAGAAACTGCAAACAATGTTCACTTGCTTGATTCTTGGGACAAGGAAATTTTCTAGTAGGGAAATACTAATAGAATGGCCTGAACTCTCCACTGCTGAGATCATTTCAAGGCAACACTCACAACACGCTGGAGGAACTCAACAGGTCGGGCAGCATCCATGGAAAAGATCAGTCGATGTTTCGGGCCAGAACCCTTTGTCAGGACTGTAGAGGGAAGGGGCAGAGGCCCTATAAAAAAGGTGAGGGAAGGGTGGGAAGGAGAAGGCTGGTAGATTCCAGGTGAAAAACCAGTAAGGGGAAAGATAAAGGTGTGGGGGGAAGAGAGGCAGGGAGGTGATAGGCAGGAAAGGTGAAGAAGGAATAGGGGAAAACACAATGGGTAGTAGAAGAAGGCAGAACCATGAGGGAGGTGATAGGCAGCTGGGTGGAGGGGGCAGAGTGGCATAGGGATAGAGGAAGGGAGGGGGAGGGAATTACCGGAAGTTGGAGAATTCTATGTTCATACCAAGGGGCTGGAGACTACCTGGACGGTATATGAGGTGTTGCTCCTCCAACCTGAGTTTAGCCTCATCATAGCAGTAGAGGAGGCATGTATGGACATATCTGAATGGGAGTGGGAAGCAGAGCTGAAGTGGGTGGCTACTGGGAGATCCTGTCTGTTGTGGCGGACGGAGCATCAGCAGATTATTTTGTGTTTGAGATCATTTCAATGTAGACCATGCAACAATCTAACTATGTCTTAAATATACTTAATGAGGTACCTTCTACTACTACCATATGGGCAGAAAATTCGACAGATTCACTAGGAAAAGTGGTTCCTCCTCATCTTTGTCCTAAATCTGCTCCCCTGAATCTTGAAGCTATATCCCTTATTTATCTCAGTCCTGAAGAGCTTGTTCTTTTCCTCCTAAACAAATTCCTCATCCCTAGAATCTAATAAGTGAATCTTGACTGCAGTTCTGCTAAGGAAGGTAAATCATTCCTTAATTAAAAAGACCATGTTTAAATGAAAGAAATAAAGACCAACTACATGTATAGCCTTAATGGTGCCTGGTATAGTCAAAGCAAAAGTTCCTTATTCACATATTCCACCTTCCATTGTAACACACACAAAATGCTAGAAGAGCTCAGCAGGTCAGGCAGCATCAATGGAAAGGAATAAAGAGTCAACATTTTGGGATGAGACATTTTATTAGGACATACCTCCATTTCTCTTTTAATGACTTGCTTTACCTTTCCATGCAAACTTTTATATGTTTCTCCAGATGATGGGAGGATTGCTCTAATATGAAGATACTAATATTCCTTTGCCCCAAACCAAAAGAATTCTTACTTTATGAGAGCGAACTGGGGTGAAGAGAACGGGAATGGGTAATGATGGTTCTCCATTCTCTACAGAAAGAACAAAGTGACTATGGGGGTAGAGAGAGATTGTGGCTCCCAATATAGTACAGAACACTAACAATGAAAATAATAAAAATACAGATCCTAGAACTCTGAAGTAAAAAGAGAAAATGCTGAAAACATTCAGTAGGTCATGCAGCATTTGTGGAATAAGGAACAAAGTTTATTGTTCGGGTCATCCATCTGGATTAATTCAGTTTTTTACTCCCTGATAACACTACCTAATATGCATTGTCCCATCTCTGAATTTCATTTCACAACTTTTACATGTGCATTTATTCATTTTCTTTCTGTGCCCTCAATCTTTCAGACAGCTGTTTGCGTCAATATGTCAATTCTCGACCTAATTCATCAGAATTTTTTTCTTTGACTTATCCTCTTTGAAAGTTAAAACTTAAAGTTCTTTCTTTTTCCCAGTGTGACTGGAAAATTTAACTCGTATTTCTCTCTCTCTACAGATGCTGTCTGATCTGTTTGATGGAAAAAGTGGCCTGTGTTATTGCTTTGAAATGCCGATAACCTATTCTGAATTTGGCATTTTTCTTTTTGATGCTGGAAGATTATTTTTATTTGTGAATCTAATCAGAAGAAGCTTCCTGTCAGAATGATATTTGTGTTTTGCTTTCAAACTGGCCCGAGCTTTGGAAATGTCAGATTGCAAATCACTACAACTATTAAGAAAACTCCAATTCACTGACCATTAGTTGAAAGAAAATAAATTCATCCTTTAAAGAACAGAATCTTCCTGTGCATTCAACATAACAGATATTTTAAGAGGGAATATAATTGTGGAAAATGTCACAGAGTAAAATGCCAAGTAATGACAATAATTTCAGAACAAAATGCCCAAAAGTTTCCATTGGTGAAGGAAAAGTAACTCTTACTCTTGATTCTGTACCAGCAATTATTTAGTACATAGAATGTTGTTTTAACCTTTCATGAACTTACTGTGAACTTACCCAATAAACAATCTAACAGTACCAGTTCTGAAATTTCCATTCAACAGTTTTGACAGGAGAGCCTTTCATATTTTCAGTAGCATATGTGAAAGGAACAGCTCCTACAGTTTTGTAAAGCCAAAATTTGACCTAGTCAATTGACTCCTTCTAATCATCTTTAACATTACAATCAGCTCACCCCTTAATCTTCAATAAGAGTGCAGGATGAAATTTTAACCCAATAGTGTTCATGTGATGGAATTCACATGGAGTATTGTGAGCAGTTTTTGGTCCCTTATCTAAGAAAGAATGTGATGAAATTGGAGAGAATCCAGAGGAGGTTCACAAAAATTATGCCAGGAATGAAAAGGTTAACATATAAGGAGTATTTGATGGCTCTGGTTCTGTACACATGGGAGTTCAGAAAAATGAGGGGGAATCTCATTGAAACCTATGGAACATTGGAAGGCCTAGTTAGAGTAGGTTTTCATCCTAGGGAGGATGTTTTCAAAGTGATGGAGTCTAGGACCAGATGGCACAGACTCAGAATACGGGGATGATCTTTTTGAACAGAGATAAGGAGGAATTTATTTTGCCAGATGGTAGTGAATCTGTGGAATTCATTGCCACAGACGGCCACGTAGGCCAAGTCATTGGGTATATTTAAAGCAGAGGTTGTTAGGTTCTTCTTCAGTAAGGGCCTCGAAGGTTACGTGGAGAAGGCTGGAGAATGCGGTTGAGAGGGACAATAAACCAGTCACTATGGAATGGTGGGGCAGACTCGATAGGCTGAATAGCCTAAATTTGCTCCTATTTCTTATGATGTGATGCTGTACAGTTTCCCTTCCAATGCAAATTTGTATGGTTAGTGACACGCTGCCCCGAAACAAATGCAATACGAAATCAAATTCTTACTCCTGACGGATATAGATTAAGACATTGGGCATGGGTGGAGTTGTACAGCTAATATACCTCGAGAAGTAAGTATTGGTCTTATTGACAATATATGCCAGTCTGCTTCATTTTATTTATTACCTTTTCAGCATTTACTGCCCACCTTTAATTGCCCTTAAACTGAGTGTCTTGCTAGACAATTTCAGAGAGCTTTGGTATTGTATACAAATGAAACAATATGCTGATTAGGTGAAAATTGGTAACTAATCTCACAGCACATTACAGGAACACACATAAAAAGATCCTGGTGAACGCAGCAGGCCAGGCAGCATCTATAGGAAGAGGTACAGTCGACGTTTCGGGCCGAGACCCTTCGTCAGGACTAACTGAGAAAAGAGATAGTAAGAGGTTTGGAAGTGGAAGGGGGAGGGGGAGGCGGAGATCTGAAATGATAGGAGAAGACAAGAGGGGAAGGGATGGAGCTAAGAGCTGGAAAGTTGATTGGCAAAAGGGATATGAGGCATGATCCCATGATCCTCTCCCTTCTCCAGCCTCGTATCCCTTTTGCCAATCAACTTTCCAGCTCTTAGCTCCATCCCTCCCCTTCCTGTCTTCTCCTATCATTTTGGATCTCCCCTTCCCCCTCCCACTTTCAAATCTCTGACTATCTCTTCTTTCAGTTAGTCCTGACGAAGGGTCTCGGCCCGAAACATTGACTGTACCTCTTCCTAGAGATGCTGCCTGGCCTGCTGCGTTCACCAGCATTTTTTATGTGTGTTGCTTGAATTTCCAGCATCTGCCGATTTCCTCGTGTGAGAACGTTACAGGAACTAGCTTCCTCTCTATGGGCTCTCACTATACTTCTTGCTGTCTCAGTAAAGCAGCCAGTAAATCAAAGACACCACCTGACCTGGACATTCTCGCTTCTCCACTCTCCCATTGGGCCGGAGATATAAAAGCTCCAAAGCATGTGGCACCAGGTTCAAGGACAGCTTCTATCCAACTGTTATCAGACCCTTGAATGGACCTCTCATGCGATAAGATGAACTCTGAGCCTTACAATCTACCTCAATATGATCTAGCACCTTATTGGTTACCTGCACTGTACATTTTCGGTAGCTTTTACTCTTTTATTCTGGATTGTTATTGTTTTACCTTATTCTAGCTCAATGCACTGTGTGGTGATTTGATCTGTATAGACAGTCTGCAATACAAACTTTTCACTGTATCTTGGTTCATGTAACAACAGTAAACCAATACGAGTACATTGTACAATCAATGCTACATCTCCACCATTTCCCACACATCCCCCTTCACCCATCATCTTGCTGCTATAACAGGGACAGGGTCGCCAAGGTCCCTACCTACCACCACACGGGCCTCCTTATCGACAGCATCATTCTGTGCAATATCCATCATGCACAACAGGATCATAATGCTTATTTTGATATATTAAAAATGGAATCCTACCATTAAGCATATCTTTTCCTACCACCACCCACCTCACTTTTGGCTCTCCATAATGATTGCTCTCTACATGATCCCTTGACCACTCAACCCTCCCCACTGATCTTTCTTCAAGAGCTTATCCCTAAGGATGTGCTATACTTGCCCCTACACCTCCTCCCTCACCACCATTCACAGCCCCAAATTGTCCTTCCAGATGAGACAACACTTCACCTTCAGTCTGTTGGTGTCATTTCCTATATATGGTGTTCCTAGTGCGGCCTCCTCTACAATGGTGAGACTCAACATAGATTGGTAGACTGCTTCATCAGGCACCTTTGCTCCACCTGCCACAGAAGGCGGGAGTTCCCAGTGACTACCCATTTCAATTCAACTTCCCATTCCCAAACCTACATGTCAGTCAATGACCTCATTTACTGCCATGGTGAGTACACATTGGTTGGAGGGACAATACATCATGGGCAGCCTTCAACATGATTGCATGAAAATCAATTTTTTCTAATTTCCATTAATTTCCCCCATCTCCCCCTTCTTTTTTTTCCCCCATTCTTCATTCTGGATTCCTTCTAACCCCTTCTCTTCTCCTCACTTGCCCATCACCTCCCTTTGGTTCCCTCCTCTTTTCTTTTCTTCCATTATCCACTACCCTTCTTCTTCATCCCTAAACCTCTTCCACCAATCAGTTTCCAGCTTCTTACTTCATCCCACTTTTCACCCACCCACTTCATCCCTCACCTAGTCTCACCTTACACCTACCAACATGTATTTGTCCCTTTCCACCCCTTCACCTTATTCTGGCTTCTACCCCGTTCCGTTGTAGTCTTGGTGAAGGGTTTTGGCTTGAAATGTCGACTGTTCATTTCCCTTCATAGATGCTGCCTGACCTGCTGAGTGTTTTGTGGCATTTTCTGTTTTCTCTTCAGCTTCCCAGCAGCTGCAGTTCTTCAAATTTTCATTCAATGTGTAATTTCATTCTGTCTTTGAATCACAGACTCGGGTGTCAGAAGGTTAATGTTGTTCAAGGGAAGTGACCAATACGTATTTAGCACCTTGCCCACCCATCCCCACCATCCTCAGAACATCTCATTATGTTTCCCTTTCAATGAATAAACTAAATGTCCAATTTGCAGACAGATTTGAATAACAAACAACAACTTTTCTTCAACGCAGAAGATGCTTCACGGCAGTTTAATTTCATCTAAAACCAGATTATAAAACTATAAGACATAGGAGCAGAATTACCCACTTGGTCAATCTAATCTGCTCTGCCATTCCATCATGGCTGATCTTTTGTTGCTGTCAACACCACTCTCCTGATTTCTCCCTGTAATCCTTAGCACCTCCACTAATCAAGAAGCTAACAACTTCCACCTTAAATACCCAGCAACTTGGCCTCCATAGCCATCTGTGGCATAGAGTTGAATGTTAGGATATATGTTAAATGCCCTGGCTTCTAAGGATGTTCTTAAGGGAAGAGGAAGGAGGGACGGAAGCGTCACCCTTACTGAGGTAACGAAGTATTGGCTTTTACCATCCCAAACCCTTTAACATTCATTCCTGCCCCAGTACACACCTTAACAGCTGCTTTTACTGCATCATTTAATTCCGTACTTGCACCTAATAGTTTGAGATTGTTAGTTTTTGCTTTGCTAGAAGTTTAGCAAATAATGTAAGTTGGCACCCTATTGCAATAACTACATAGATGATACTATTAAGGCTGCCAATGCTCAGAGGCACTTTTAAGATAATATGCTTGCAAAATTCCCAAGGTGTACAGGAGTGACACCAGGTATTAGTATTGGTTTATCATTGTCACTTACGAAGATACAGTGAAAAGTTTGTCTTGCTTACTTTTCATGCAGATCACATCATTATATATTTCATTGAGGTAGAACAGGGAAGAACAAGGTAAAACAGTAACATGCAGAATGAAGTGATACGCTTACAAAGAAGGTGCAGCACTGGTAAACAATAAAGTGCCTGATCATAACAATGTTGATTGTGAGTTCGAGAGTGCATTTTATCCTACAAGAGGTCCTTTGAAGAAAATGATAACAGTGGGATAGAAGCTGTCCAGGAAACTGGTAGTATGGCTTCTTTGCTCTGTAACCTTCAATAAATCTTAACTCGATTTTCCTCCAAATTTGTCCATTTTCTCACTCTGCTGAGCTTGTTGGGGTCCTTAGCTTCACCTTCCTCAGGTACCCTTCGATTTTCTCTCTTCCCTTTCTCCCATGGTCCATTCTCCTCTCCTATTAGATTCCTTCTTCTTCAGCACTTTACCTTTTCTACCTAACACCGTCCAGCTTCCCACTTCAACCCCCCCACCCACCCACTCACTTTATCCGTCACCTCTATCACCTGCCAGTTTGTACTCTTCCTTATTCTTGATTCTTCCCCCTTCCTCTCCAGCCCTGATAAATGTTTTTGACCTGAAATATCGACTATTTATTCCTCTCCATATATAATGCCTGACCTACTGATTTCCTCCTGTACTTTATGTGTGTATTGCCCTGTGCTTTAGAATTTTCTTGTCAAACATTTCTCTCTTCCACTTTAAAACAGTTTGAAATAGAAGACTTTTCCAATCATGATTCTTTCACCCAACTTCAGTGGAGAGATGAGAAGTGTTGGGAATATTTGTAATGCTAGAGACACTGTACAACATGTATTGTGGATGATGGATTAGTTGGCCATTACTTTGGTAATTGCAAATGTGGTGGGATTCTGCACTGTTGCTATGGTTATATCAACCTAAGTGCAATCTTGTTTGAATTTTGAGACTTAAGCATAGTCTGAAAATGAGCTAGACACTAGAGATTCTGTGGATGCTAGAAATCTGGAGCAATGCACAGAAAATGCGATTAGAAAATTAGCTTTATATGTCACAGGCACATTGAAATATCAAAATGTACAGTGAAATGTATTGTTATGCATCAAATCACATCAGTGAGGATTGTGCAGGGCAGCCTGCATGTTTCATCATACCCCCAGTGCCAACACAGCATGGCACAATTGTGTAAACTGTTTAACTGCCAATGGCAGTTTTCTTCCTTGTATAACACCTGAGAATCTTCCATTGTGCCACTTGTACGGTTAACACAAATACTGGTTTCAATGAACCTTGAGTCCTGTATCTTAAGGATCAAGACCCATAGATTGGAGCACTGACTTTGGTAATAAATTAGATTAACTCTTACATCACTGCTTTTACAGCAGATTGTATTATTATTTTATTTTTAATTAGAAATACAGCAAGGTAATGGGTCCTTCCAGCCCAATGAGCTTGTGCTACACAAATACATCCAAGTGACCAATTAACTTACTAACCCATGAACCTTTGGGGACGTGGGAGGAAACTGGAGCACCTGGAGGAAACCCATGCAGTCAGAGGGAGAACATGCAAATAGTGGCAGGAATTGAACCTCGATTGCTGGTGCTGTAAATCATTACACTCGCCACTAAAATTAATCCCACTACAGAAACTTAATCCCACTGACTTTTCACAGTGAACTTCTCTGCATTCAATTGACTTATCATTAGCACATGCTTTTGGCAATGACATTTAAATAAGTGAGAATATCTGTGTCTGGCTTTATGATATTCACTCAGAATGTCATGGTGAAGGAAGGTATAAGAAACCAGGGTATCAAGTCATCTTATTTAATCAAATCTGCTCCTGCAATATTAGTTACTCATGGTGATAAATCATGAGAGTAAAAAAATGGCTGGGTATGTTGAAGTGGAGATAATGATTAATTGGAGAACTAGCTTTAAGGTTATTCATTTTTATTATCCTTTTCACAGCTATATCATTCTAAAATTCCATTTAGTGATCTTACCATGTGACATTGTTTACTGACAGTTCTCATTTTTTTAATATTGTGATGTTTGACACATAACTCACATTTCTATTGTTTCAGATGTCTGGCCATCAATTATTCCTTCTTCTGTACATGCCCCTGACATCTCCCTGACAACTGTCTCCCTAGCAACGACGGTCTCTTGTGCAGATAGTCCTTGCCTGGCTGGAGCAACCTGTGAGGATTTGGATATCGGAGAAGTGAAATGTCATTGCTCATCACAATACGAAGGAGAAGGCTGTCAAGCAGGTAAAATTATATAAAGCATCAGGGTGTCTTTTCTTTCTTTTGTTCACTTGTTGCACAAATTAGGCAACAGCTTTAAAGAATAACCATCTCCTTCAAATAGAAACACTTCACAATCACCATAGAAAATCATTGAAGATTTCCAAAAACAATACCAGTAACTTCATCCTGAGCAGATTGCAATTGATCTTATTTTCAAGGGGCATTCTGAACAAGGTTAGAAGTTGTTCTAGCAATTTTGTTCTGAATTGAATATGGTTTTTAAAGTTTGGTACATTTTTTCCAGAAGTGACAATATTTTAATAAATTTGATAGGAGCTTTTATCTTATATATTTATTTATAAAACATAAATTTATAATCAAAATTGCAAAATGATTCCATTTATAATTTTGAAAATTTACCTCTCGTCTCCTAATCAATGTTACAATATTCTTTATTCTAACACATTTTCACCATTTTTTTGATGGCTCTCTTTGTCTTTAATGAAAGTTTGAACACCAGACTGATGCTGGCAGGTGCACTATCAGTAGAAGTTTTATTACATACCCAAAGACAATACATCTAAGCCATATTGTCTGCTTGAAGAGGTCAAACACGGTTTAGATATGATCACAAATTTGTGATGAAATATCTTGCAATAGAAACATTTCCGTCACCAGGTTGAGACAAGTCATGTTGTTCTGAATCTTAGGTTTAATTGAGTTAAAAGTATTTAATATGAAAGAAATGCAGTCTTAGGAAATTATAAAAGGATTTAATAAGACAGCGGTTTCCATTTGAATGCAAAATTTGAGGACAGAAATAAAATCATTAAGCAGATCAGGAGAAATAATTTTATCCAGAGATTGGTAAGAAGGGAATTAGCATTGATGTCTTGAAGGGAAGCTAGCATATGCTTTTGGGGTGTAAGAAGCGCAGGGATACGTTGCTGCACAAGAGAAGGTGTGTGTGGACCATTAATAGTAATATGGACTCAGTAGCCAAGCAAGCTGTTATGCATAATATCATCTGAAGTAATGCTGCCCAAAACAGGACTGTTTATTACAATTCACTCTGTTATGTCTTGAGAATGCATGGAGATACCGCACTAATACAGGACATACATGGTGAATGGTAGGGCATTGAAGAATGCAGTGGAACAGAGGTTAGAAATAATGGTGCATAGTTCCCCGAAGGTGGAATCTCATGTGGATAGCATGGTGAAGAAAGCTTTTGGTATGCTGGCCTTTATAAATCAGAGCATTGAGTATAGGAGTTGGGATGTAATGTTGAAATTGTGCAAGGCATTGATAAAATTTAGAGTTTTATGTACAGTTCTGGTCACCGAATTATAGGAAGGATGTCAACAAAATTGAGAGAGTACAGAGGAGATTTACTAGAATGTTGCCTGGGTTTCATCTCCTAAGATACAGAGAAAGGTTGAACAAGCGTGGTCTTTATTCTTTGGAGCGTAGAAGGTTGAGGGGGGACTTGATAGAGGTATTTAAAATTATGAGGGGGATAGATGGAGTTGACGTGGATAGGCTTTTTCCATTGTGAGTGGGGGAGATTCAAACAAAAGGGCAAAAGTTTAGGGGTAATGTGAGGGGGAACTTCTTTACTCAGAGAGTGGTAGCTGTGTGAAACGAGCTTCCAGCAAAAGTGGTTGAGGCAGGTTCGATGTTGTCATTTAAAGTTAAATTGGACAGCTATATGGACAGGAAAGGAATGGAGGGTTATGGGCTGAGTGCAGGTCGGTGGGACTAGGTGAGAGTAAGAGTCTGGCATGGACTAGAAGGGTCGAGATGGCCTGTTTTTGTGCTGTAATTGTTATCTGGTTATATGGCTAATGTTCTGCTTGGACTTCTTATACCTGATTGCATATAAAGTTTGTAATAGAAGGATGTGTAGATCTCACCTACGTATATGCCAATTCAAATACTAAGTTCTACATTATTAACTATTCATTCAAGCCTATGAGAAAGTGGACATTTGCAAAGATTGTCAACTAACCTGGCTCTCTATCAATAAAACAATTAGACAAAGTGACATAATAACTAGATCCTGGAATACATGGATTACCCTCCATATATTAGGAGCCATTTATCAGGAATGGGCACGTGGCCAAGTGGTTAAAGCATTCGACTAGCGATCTGAAGTTCATGAGTTCGAGCCCTAGCCGAAGCAACGTATTGTGTCCTTGAGCAAGGCACTTAACCACACGTTGCTCTGCGACGACACTGGTGCCAAGCTGTATAGGTCCTAATGCCCTTCCCTTGGGGAACATCGGTGTCGTGGAAAGGGGAGACTTGCAGCATGGGCAACTGCTGGTCTTCATACAGCCTTGCCCAGGCCTGCGCCCTGGAGAGTGAAGACTTTCCGGCACAGATCCATGGTCTTGCAAGACTAATGGATGCCTAAAAAAAATTATCAGGAAAATCAGACATAAATGATGAAGTTGACACTGATTCCAATTTGCTTTTGGTTATCTGAGATAAAAGTGTTTGAGAATCAGAATTTCAGATTTCATACTATGCTCACTGTCTCATTGCCAGCTGTACAGTTTGAGAGATGGACTATCTTAGAGCAGGCACCTGTAGAGGAGCTGGTCACCAATGTTGTTTCCAGAAAATCATTCCAAGTCCCCTGGCAAGGTAAGTATCCTCCAGGCCAGCATCTCCAACATCAGTCATTCTCCTCCCCATTTCCACACAAACATATCTGTCCTCAGCCTCTTGCACTGCCAGGGTGAGGGAAAATACAAACTAATCAATCAACACTTTATATTCAGTTTAGATAGTCTACATTACACTTTCTCCTTTGCCTTCAGCCAAGGCCCTAAGTTGCCCTTCCAGGTGGGGCAGTCCTACATACAGATAACCCAGTATTATTTACTGCATCCAGTGTTCCTATCTTGGTCTCCTTGACATCAAGTAGGTCTGCTGTGACCAATTCCTCTTCCCTTTTCCACATCACCTTCTTTGTCTTGGCTTCATCTACTATCAAATTGAGGCTAAACTCAGACTAGAGGAGACGCATCTTTTATTCTACCTAGGTAGCCTACAACCTGGCAGCATGTGCACTAAATTCTCAAATACCCAGCAATTGATCTTCTCTCTGTCTCCCTTTTCTGTCCTCCTGATCTACAGGGTCCTCATCACCATGTCTCTTTGCCCTCTTCCACCCTCCCCATCTGCCCATCACCAACACATGCCTCCTACCGGTTCCTCTTCCCACCTCGGATTCCATCATCTTCAGCCCTTTATCACTTCCCAGATTCTGGAATTATTCCCATTCTCCTCTCTCCCATCTGCCTATCAGCCTCAACTTCACTTGAACCCACCTCTATCTTGTTTCACCCCTTCCCTTCATCTTTTTATACTGGCTATCTCTGCCCTACCTTTCAATCTACATGAAGGGTTTCAACCCAAAATGTCAACTGTCCACATCCCTCCACATATGCTACCTGACCTGCTGAGTCCCTCCAGTATTTTGAGTGTTACTCCAAACTCCAGCTTCTGTGGGCTCTTGTATGTCCCAAATATCAAGGCATGAAATACACTCAGCTAATCAACCAGATCATTTGCATGATAGACACCCAATCCTAAACATAATTTCTATATTAGTTGTTGTACAAAGAGATTACTAGAAGAACATATAAAACATTTCAAAGATGATCTAAAAGCCTCCTTGAAAAAAATGCAGGCTATCCGTTCTCTTGAAAGAATCCTGGGAACATAACTGGTCTAAATGGTTAAGGAGCACCTCGGAGAATTTGGGTACTCACTGGAAATGGTGGGAGAAGGAGAACATCACGTTCCCTGCTATCTATCTGCGCACAACCTGCATAGAATTTGTTATTCCTACATTGGCTTCTTCAACCACTTTGCATTTATACCTTATACTTTGTACTTTATTGTCACCAAAAAAATTGGTACTAGAACATACAATCATCACAGCGATATTTGATTCTGCGCTTCCCACTCCCTGGATTACAAATATTAAATATTAAAAATATTAATAATAGTTAAAATTAGTAAATATTAAAAACTTAAATTATAAATCATAAATAGAAAATATAAAAATGGAAAGTAAGGTAGTGCAAAAAAAACGAGAGGCAGGTCCGGATATTTGGAGGGTACGGCCCAGATCCGGGTCAGGATCCGTTCAGCAGTCTTATCACAGTTGGAAAAAAGCTGTTCCCAAATCTGGCCCTATAAGTCTTCAAGCTCCTGAGCCTTCTCCCGGAGGGAAGAGGGACGAAAAGTGTGTTGGCTGGGTGGGTCGTGTCCTTGATTATCCTGGTAGCACTGCTCCGACAGCGTGCGGTGTAAAGTGAGTCCAAGAATGGAAGATTGATTTGTGTGATGTGTTGCACCATGTTCACGATCTTCTGCAGCTTCTTCCGGTCTTGGACAGGACAACTTCCATACCAGGTTGTGATGCACCCTAGAAGAATGCTTTCTACGGTGCATCTATAAAAATTAGTGAGGATTTTAGGGGACAGGCCAAATTTCTTTAGTTTTCTCAGGAGGTAAAGGCGCTGGTGGGCCTTCTTGGCAGTGAACTCTGCTTGGTTGGACCAAGTCAGGTCATTTGTGATATTGACCCTGAGGAACTTAAAGCTTTTGACCTGTTCCACTTATGCACCACTGATGTAAATTAGGTCGTGCGGTCCGCTACTCCTTCTGAAGTCAACAACCAATTCCTTCGTCTTGCTGACATTGAGGGATAGGTTATTGTCTTCGCACCATGCCACCAGGTTCTTAATTTCCTCTCTGTACTCAAACTCATCATTACCCGAGATACGGCCTACAATTGTTGTGTCATCAGCAAACTTATATATTGAGCTTGATGGAAACTTGGCTACACAATCATGGGTGCACAGTGAGTGCGGCAGGGGGCTGAGTAAACGGCCTTGTAGGGCACCGGTGCTCAGAGTGATTGTAGAGGAGAGCTTGTGTGGTAAACCATATATATGTTGTAACTGGGTTAACTGTCTGGACAGGCCCCTCTGCTGACTGTCCCTGTGGCTCCTCCCACAGACCCCTGAATAAAGGTGATTTCACCTTGCCTCATAACTTTGTCTTCAAATTCATCAAGTGACGTTGTTCATCATCCAAGTCTTAATTTAGTGTGACTGCGTGCTCTCTACACAACTGCCTGGCTTTGACTGCTTTAGGTACAACCACCAGTAGGTCAGTCCATTCACTCTGATCAGTTTTCACAAGAATACCATTTTCTTCCAACGTATCCATTTCCCTCTCATCTTGGCTCCCTAGAGCACATGTGAATAATAGTAGGATAATGTATTCAAGGACAGCTCTACTGGCATAAAAGGCCTGATGCAAACATGTATTCTGTCCGCTGTTATGCTAGTGCAGTTGTACTTGAATGCACCGTCATACCATAATGATTACCTGGAATCACCTGCCAGAGGAAATGGGTAATGTAGGTATAATTGCAACATTTAAAATTTATTTGGATAGGGAGGGAGGCGATGGGCTTGGAGGGTTGGGCTGAATGCAGGCAAATGGGACTATCAGAGAGAATGCTGTGATTGGCAGTTCACAAATCTCTCCACCACATCAAGATGATGATCCTTGGAGAAGGGTCAGTGCAGAGTTGTTGAGCTGAATATCCTGTTTCCATGCTTTATTACCCTTGGAAAAAAACACATATTTTTATTCTCTTTCCACTATTCATTTCTTTGTTCCACCCATATACAGCTTTGTTCTTGTTAGTTAAGTACATTCCATCTTCTCGGTCACACATTGCTGGTCAGTTGATTCCTTTCATAGCTTTACTCCACCATTTCCTACTCACAGCTGCAGCCCAGACTACACCCTGTCTTGAGCAATTCATCAATCTGCTAGCCCTTGCCTTTTACCCCTTTATACTTCTCCCAGCAAAGTATTCAATTGCATATGCCTAGAGGATCCAAACCAAAGGCACAGGATGTTTAGATAAATTGCTATCAGCATCAGTGTCCTTCAACTGCTTTAATGTTGGCTGTTTAATAATATCAATTAAAGGCATTCTTGGATCTGAATAACTATTGGTGCTCAGTAAGCCAGTGAGTCAGGGCACAGGGCTGGTGCATGGTGCAGTTGAAATTGAAATGAGTCTTGTATTTCCACAGCAGGCAAAGAGCAGAAATAAGAAAAGAAAGGACAATGCAACTGAGGGTCCAAAACAAAAAGGATCTCCCAGTGGCTGCCCATTTTAAATCTACTTCCCATTCCGATATGTCCATCCATGGCCTTTTTCACTGTTGTGATAAGGCTACACTTTGGTTAGAGGAACAGCACCTTATATTCCATCTGGGTAGCCTCCAACCTGATGAACATTGACTTCTCAAACTTCCACTATTTCCCCCCTCCTCTACCATTCCCCATCCCCTTCTCCCTCTCTCACTTTATCTCCTTGCCCACCCATTGCCTCCCTCTGATGCTCCTCCCCTCGTTTTTCTTTCTGTCTCTTTCACTAATCAACTTCTCAGCTCTTTACTTCATTTCCCCCTCCAGATTTCACTTATTACCCCGTGTTTCACTCTCCCCTTCCCCCACCTTTTAAATCCGCTCCTCAGCCTTTTTTCTCCTATCCTGCCAAAGGATTTTGGCCTGAAACGTTGACTATACTTTTTTCCATTGATGCTGCCTTGGCTGCTGAATCCCTCCAGCACTTTGTGTGAGGAAGCTCTTTTACAAAATGTCTTTGAAGAGCATGTCTTCCCTTTTTTTTAATAGCAGCGAACCAGAGGCATTTTCACTTATAGAGGCAAGATAAGAATGTAATGGAAGGATTAAAGCAACACACACCAACTAAGGGACAATTACTAAATTCATCGGTTATTAGCTTATAGTTTCTATTCATGTTTAACAACTGTCCTGTGCATGATGATTGATCTTGTAAGTAAGGAATTTGAATATACATAATTTACCAAATGGTCAAAATCTATACCTACTAGTCAAACCTGTATTTTGGTATGTCTCTGTTCAGACTTCAGAACAGTGTGGAGACAGGGTCCTGCTGTTCTCCTTGTTCATAAGTATGATTGAGGAAATTATGAAATGCTATCAACATTTCCCTGGTTCCTAATGATGGATTTCATGGAGACAATTCAGAATTTAAACAGGGGTTCCCAACTAAGGGTTCATGGTCCCCTTGCTTAATAGTATTGGTCCATGGCATTAAATGAAGGTTGGGAACCCCTGATTTAAAATTGTACAGGGGCAATAAATAATGTAAGGCCCATATTGTTGGGCCAGTGGAGTTTTGAAGAAAAGAAAGTGTGTCCTCCCTGGGTAGCCTTGCTAATGCCTATTTCTCCGTCAGCACTACAATAGACTACAGGATAACTCATTTGTTGTCAGGCTCTTAAAAGACATGATAAAATTTGGGTGATATCCAAATATTTTTAAAAGTAGTTGTGGTTCTCCATTCTATAAACAATTGAACAAATTAGTCTCAGTCTCCTTGAGTCTTCCCTATGGGCCCAGCACATATTTTCCAAGAAAGAATTTAGTCTGGTGGTGAGATAACCGTGGAGTTTGTTCAGTGTGATCATTACCGACAATCTTAACACCTGTTTTGCTTGTAGATTGAGGAATAATCGTCTTGCCCATCAGGATAGGGGAAAGAAAGCGACCACCAATGAAATATCAGAAAGGTTTCCCTTTAGTTTACATGAGTTCGATTTGGGAAATTCATCTAGGAATAAGCTTGGATGGCTATGATTTTTGAAGCATACAGTACATGTTCAATAAAGCCCACTTCTTGGGGTAGAGTGAGGCACACAAATGTGTCAATTGTCCAGAACTCCACATCAATAGCTGGGTCTACTAGTCAGCTACCCTACATAAGATCCCATTAAAGTGACTGAACTTACACTTGATGCTGTGTATTGGTTGTTGCACATTAGAGCTGGAAAGTGAATGATCATTTTAGCACTTCCCTAGTACAAAGCATTCTGCGTGGTAAAGGCTCTTGACAGCTCTTTGATTGGGGTTACTTTCCCAAGGGGCCTCAAAAATGAAGTTTCCATTGCTCTATGTGATAAGTGCTAACTTTATTACATACTTGCTGTTTACCTAGTTCCAAAGCAGTAACTGGACCACATTGAGACATCTTGTAACTTGTAGTGACCAGCAAAATTTATTTAGATGAACATGTTTTTCTAATCTGTGTTCCAAATAGCTCTGCTATTGACAAAGTGTCTGTGAATCCTTTTCAAGGATGCTTTGCAGCTCATGTTCTCAGTATTACTTTTTTATTTTCACAGTTTGTCATTTGAACATTGGCTGCTTGTCAGTCTTTGTCTTTTTGTAGCTCATAAATTCTATTGTATTTTTCCTTTAAATGCTTGTAAGAAAATGAATCACGTGGTAGCATATGTTAATATATATGTGATATATATGTATGTATGTGATCATTTTACTTTTGAACTTTGGTTTCAGAAATTTCATATTTAAAGTTATTTCCCTTTCAAAGAGGATTTGAATGACTGAGAAAAAATTGTCTTTAGTGAGCACAGTTGTTATTTCCCACCACAGGGTCAGGGGGTTGTGGGTTCCTGTTCCATTCCAACGCCTGGAGCACACAGACTCCAGAAAGAAAGATATGCTTTATTTGTCACATGTATCAAAACAAACAGTGAAATGTGTAGTTTGCATCAATGGCTGGTGCAGTCTGGAGATATGCTGTGGACAGCCAACAGTGTTGCCAAGCTTCTGGCACCAGCATAGCATGCCCCTGACTTAGACCATAAAACATGGGAGCAAAATTAGGCCATTCAGCCCATTGAGTCTGCTCTGCTATTCCATCGTGGCTGATTCCAGATCCCACTCAATCGCATACACCTGCCTTCTCGCCATATCCTTTATGCCCAATCAGAAAACCATCAACTTCTGCCTTAAATATATCCACGGACTTGGCTTCCACTGCAGTCTGTGGCAGAGAATTCCACAGATCCACTACTCCCTGGCTAAAAAAACACTCCTCCTTACCTCTGTTTGAAAAGGTTCCCTTCAGTTTTGAGGCTATGCCTTCTAGTTTTGGATACACCCACCACAGAACGCATCCTTTCCACATCCACCCTATCTCATCCTTTCAACCTTCAGTAGGTTTCAATGAGATTCCCCCCCCCCAAAATACTTCTAAATTCCAGTGAGTACAGCCCCAAAGCTGTCAAAAGCTCCTCATGTGTTAACCATTTCATTCCAGTAATCGTCCTCATGAATCTCTTCTGGATTCTCTCCAATGGTAACACATCATTTCTGAAATATGGGGCCCACAGCTGTTGACAATACTCCAAGTGGGGCCTGACTAATGTCTTAAAAAGGCTCAGCACTATCTCCTTGCTCCTCTATTCTATTCCCTCAAAATAATACCAACATTACATTTGCCTTCTTTACCACCAACTCAACCTGTAAATAAACCTTCTGGGAGTCTTGCACGAGGACTTCTAAGTCCCTCTGCACCTCTGATGTTTGACCATTCTCCCCATTTAGCTAATAGTCTGCACTATTATTCCTTTTACCAAAATGTATTATCATACATTTCCCTACACTGTATTCCATCTGCCACTTTTTTGCCTGTTCTTCTAATTTGTCCAAATCCTGCTGCAATTACATTGCATCCTCAGTACTACCTACCCATCCACCTATTTTCATATCAACCGCAAACTTTTAGCCACAAAACCATCAATTCCATTATCCAAATCATTGACAAATGATGTGAAAAGTAGTGGTCCCAATAGTGACCCCTGAGGAACACCACTGGACACCAGCAGCCAATCACAAAAGGTCCCTTTTATTCTCACTTGCTGTCTCCTGCCTGTCAGCCATTCCCATTA